>NW_027104101.1:877043-1109263 GCF_902728285.1 Clytia hemisphaerica | reverse complement strand
ACAAATTGATTTTCAACTTGTTCAGTTGCAAATTCAATATTATTATTTTTTCTATTTTGAAATATTATCATTTTTTCTATTTTGAAAAAATAGGGTGGTCAGGCCTGTAGTACAACAAATTAATTTGGTCTCACCTAATGCCAAAAAGAAAAACTTTCAAGCCAGGGAAACAGTTTCTTTTTTCCAAAAGAATACAAAAAAGGAAAATTCATGACAAAATTTTTAAACCACATTTTAAACGCATGCAAAGGAAAGTTCATAATTCACGACAAAAGTTTTCCAAGTTTTAAATGCATGTTGAAAGAAATCTCCATATTCATGACAAAAGTATTCCACATTTTGAGCGCATGTGGAAAAAAATCTCCAAATTCATGACAAAAATATTCCACATTTCAAACGCATGCGAAGGAAAAGTTCATAGTTCACGACAAAAGTTTTCCCCAATTAAACTCATGCGAAGGAAAAGTTAATAGTTCATGACAAAAGTTTTCCCCATTTTAAACGCATGCGAAGGAAAAGTTAATAGTTCAGAACAAAAGTTTTCCCCATTTTAAACGCATGCGAAGGAAAAGTTAATAGTTCACGACAAAAGTTTTCCCCATTTTAAACGCATGCAAAGGAAAAGTTAATAGTTCATGACAAAAGTTTTCCCCATTTTAAACGCATGCAAAGGAAAAGTTCATAATTCACGACAAAAGTTTTCCAAGTTTTAAACACACGGTGAAGGAAAAGTTAATAGTTCACGACAAAAGTTTTCCCCATTTTAAACGCATGCAAAGGAAAAGTTAATAGTTCACGACAAAAGTTTTCCCCATTTTAAATGCATGCGAAGGAAAAGTTCATAATTCACGACAAAAGTTTTCCAAGTTTTAAACACACGGTGAAGAAAAAGTTAATAGTTCACGACAAAAGTTTTCTCCATTTTAAACGCATGCAAAGGAAAAGTTCATAGTTCACAATAAAAGTTTTCCCCATTTGAAACGCATGCGAAGGAAAAGTTAATAGTTCACGACAAAAGTTTTCCCCATTTAAAACGCATGCAAAGGAAAAGTTAATAGTTCACGACAAAAGTTTTCCACGTTTTAATAGCATGTTGAAGAAAATCTCCAAATTCATGGCAAAAGTATTCCACATTTGGAACGCATGCAAAGGAAAGTCCATAATTCACGACAAAAGTTTTTCACATTTCAATCGCAAGCGGAAGATAATTTCAAAGTTTGCAATAAAAGTGTTTGTGTATATGTGAGGTGATGTTCAATTGTCTACATCCATATTCAATGGGATTAGCTAACTTTTTCAGAAGTTAACGTTCTTCGTTGTGTACGTTCGGGTTGGCAGCGCTTTAAAATTTGTAAATTGGCCGCTATAGAATTTCCCTTGGTTCTTTTGGTTCTCTAAAACAAGCAAAACAAATTTCCATAATTATATTTGACTATCAAAAGTTACAGGCATTCTTGTTTTCACTGCCAATTATATCTGGACAGACTTTAGAATCCACTTAAACTAATTATACATTAGTGATTTATTGTTTTAATGTTATTGTTTTTAATTATTCAATATGAAATCGTAAATAACAAAAGGTCTATTCTATAATTTTTTTTTGAAATAAGGCACAACAATTTTTATTTATTGTTCTACAGGAAGGCCTTTCAAAGAATACAGTATGGGTCATTCCTGGTGAGCAAGTCAGCATATAATGAAATTAAATCTCTGAAAATCTAGGGTCAGAAAACCAAGATCTAAAAAAATTGTAACATTTTGAAGCACCAGACTTTTTCCTCTTTATTGATGAATGATATTTGTGTCATTTCCATTGTGATATTTTGGATTCATCTAAGTTTTGGGATGAATTTACAAATTGATTTTTCAACTTGTTCAGTTGCAAATTTAATATTATTATTTTTTCTATTTTGAAACATTATCATTTTTTCTATTTTGAAAAAATAGGGTCGGAAAGGCCTGTAGTACAACAAATTAATTTGGTCTCACCTAATGCCAAAAAGAAAAACTTTCAAGCCAGGGAAACTATTTCATTTTTCCAGGAAAACAATTTCATTTTTCCAAAAGAATGCAAAAAAGGAAAATTCAAGACAAAAGTATTAAACCACATTTTAAACGCATGCAAAGGAAAGTTCATAATTCACGACAAAAGTTTTCCAATTTTTAAATGCATGTTGCAAGAAATCTCCCTATTCATGACAAAAAGTTCATATTTCACGACAAAAGTTTTCTCCATCTTAAACGCATGCAAAGGAAAAGTTCATAGTTCACAATAAAAGTTTTTCCCATTTCAAACGCATGCAAAGGAAAAGTTAATAGTTCACGACAAAAGTTTTCCCCATTTTAAACGCATGTAAAGGAAAAGTTAATAGCTCACGACAAAAGTTTTCCACGTTTTAATAGCACGTTGAAGAAAATCTCCAAATTCATGGCAAAAGTATTCCACATTTGGAACGCATGCAAAGGAAAATCTCCAAATTCATAACAAAAATATTCAACATTTTAAACGCAAGCGGAAGATAATTTCAAAGTTTGCGATAAAAGTGTTTGTGTATATGTGAGGTGATTTTCAATTGTCTACATCCATATTCAATGGGATTAGCTAACTTTTTCAGAAGTTAACGTTCTTTGTTGGTCGTATCCCGTGAGCGTTGTGTACGTTCCGGTTGTCAGCACTTTAAGATTTGTAAACTGGCCGCTATAGAATTTCCCTCACAAAGAGGTTTCACTTACCAGATGACTGGATGAGTGTCATTATTGTTGTAGAAGAAGCACCAAGTAAAATTCAATCATCAATAATCAGTCAATTTCGCTCCCAGATTCAAATTTTTATACTTACTTACTTGGATAACTTGGAGACAAAGGACCATAAACGATTCTTCTTTGATGCTGACAGTCAGTGTTTCTTTTTCAGATTTATCCACAAATATTCAGTCACTTGCCTTGTCACCACAATTTATGTAAATATACAGGCAAAACTGCAGTTAGTTTGTTCTGAAAGTTGACAATACCATCCTGCTGTTTTTTTCAACAGGAAGGAATAATAAGAAAACTTCATCATCATTAAAATCATTTCTTGTGTTGTGACAATCACACAAAAATCATGATCCAATTCAACTCACAAAAACCAAAGAAAGATTGTGAAGGAGCAACAGTTGTTGTACGAAGGTGGTACTTCCCTAGGATATTCTATAGTTTGGCAACAGCCTGACAGCAGTTTAATCATCATGTAGAAGGTGTAGACAACTCTCTTTGTTCTTGAACCAACAGAAGAAGGACTATGCTGGCAAGAAGAGAAAGTTTTTTGTAGGTAGGCAATAGCAACCGGTTCAAATGAATAAACCCGCGGGAAAACGGGGAAAACAAACCAATCATAGAAGTTCACTTGTTGCAATATGAGGATTTAGTGCGAAAACGGAGCGATCTGAGGAAACACGAGAGTCATGTAGCAATGCACGAAACAAAAAAGTTTAGCCATATAGGGCATTTTAGTATATCGCGCTCACATTTTACCAAACGAGATACGCGCTGCGCGCGCAATAATTTATTCAAATTTATGGTCTAAATTTGGATTCTTTTATGAGGGAACTCACGCGGGATGTAGAGGGAACTGCATAATGAAGCGCCAAAAAATCGAAAGCCGAGAATTAAAAATGGTAGCATAATGGATTTATTATAGAGGCTCTGGATAAACATCGAATGAAACGGTGGAGAGCGGAGTATTGTCTTTCTATTGTTTCAGAAAACAATCGATGTACAGGCTTTGTCCGCAAAGGAAAACTGTCATGGCGGCTCGAAGGACTCTGATTTTGAAAAATAATTAATACTCTTATTTCTAAAAAGTTCTTTAACTTTTTCTGATCGTACTTTTCCTGGCTAAAAGTTTGAAAATAAATGCTAAAATACCAACCGAATACATTTATGAAATCTGGTGTGAGAAAAACATCATCAGACGAGTAAAATAAAACAAAATGCTTATAATGACGCGAAATTTTGAATTGGAAATATCTTTCCAATACATCTCCGAGAAGAGCTGAGATTGATATATATTAGACGTGAGTCTCATAGCTCCACTGTGGTATGAAAATCTTTTGGTGGCACGTGATGGCACGGTGGCTTTCTTGAGGTTGAAGTTTAAAAATATCTGGTGTCAATATTAAATTTCTTATACATAGCATGTTTTTGGATCTTTCTCGAAATTTAAAACGTCATATCGAGGTATAATTAGTAATTAACTAGGTGAGTTTGAATCTCGGAAGAGAACTTAAAGTCTCATTTGGGAACTGGATAAGTGTATTTTGATAAGAAATGCAATTAAAATGCTACGAACAATTATCTAATAGTGGAAGGAGGGTGAACAATAATGTCATTCTTGCGGACAAGGCTTGTACATGAGAAATTGAAAAAATTCAGCTCATTGTTTTTCCAGTGTCTATAATAATTCCATAGTAGCATAGAACTTTCCGTAAGGAGAGGCGGGAAGCTTTGGTTGTTGATTTTTTAGCTCAAAAGTTTCATTTTAAACATTTTAAAGGTATATAATATTTTTCTTTTTAGTTTAGTAACAAGAAATACATATGGAATTGGAAAAACAAAATATAGTTAGCAAATTTTTGAAAAAACAGGAGTCGTTAGTTGGATGGCTCTCTTTGTTGAGCCTCGTTTAATATCGAAATGCGTCTTGTCATTTCAACATAGCTGTAGGCTGGTCTTCGAAATAAAAAATCAAACATAAACAAATACATACCAAAGTTATCAATCAATCACTAAATTGTACTCTCCCTATCAGGTCACAGATTGTTGAAATGTAAGAAACGTGAAGTGGATTTTTTCGAAAAGAAAACTTTAACGATGTAGTCACTAAAAACTAATTAGCATGCTTTCATTCAACGGAACGAAGATATCTAAATCAAAACAACATTTTGCACGCAAGGAATTTTTTAGTAGATCTTTTTACCGTGAACCAAAAATAATAAAAGGAACCCGGTTTCCTTTTGACCATACTGGCCATCACGGCGTGTGGCCTCTTATCGCCTAGAGCGTTTGTTTTTGATAAATAAGGAAGGGGAAACCAGGCTAAGCGCGCGAATTATGACTTGAAACGTGACTTGAAGCCCCGGGGGGGGCACTCGATCTGAAAACGACCATACGTTTGGCCCAAAATTTGGCTTCTAAAATCGGACCGTTATAGTGCAGTGAATCTCCATAAAAAATCATACGCTTACAGTGCACTTTTTCAAAATTTCTCGCCCGTAAGGGCGAAAATTTTTGCAATTTTCCAAGAAAATGTGGAATTTTTCCACCAAAATTGACCAATTTGGTGCCAATTTTACCCCAAAATTGTTCTTTTATCACAATTTCCTTCCCTTACAGTGCAGTTCAGTGCAGTTTTGTAATTTCCTACCCTTACAGTGCACTAGCTGAACTATGAAAAACCTACCCTTAAGGGCCGAACGTCTGGTAGGTCATTTACCTTGAGTGCACCCCCCGGGCTTGAAGCCTAATACACCGTGTGCTGTGTAAAACTGCTTATAATTTGGCTGTTTTTTTTTAATTTATAGGATTGCAATGTTTATTGAACGCATTTTGATATTAGACGATTCCACGGTCTAGATGTTTTATATTAATGAACGCTGTACTGTATTTCTATTTCAGATTTCTGAAATTAATTTTCAGGCTATGTTGTTTATCTTCTTGAGAACCATGCTGATTTGGTACACGCGACCATAGTTGAAAATGGATCATTTGCAAAACAAATACAAAAATTTATTAGGAAGAATCCTCCAGGTGTTGATATACCATTGAAGGAGGCAGGTGGTTTGACTGCGAGGATACAACAACCTCCAACAAATTTTGAAAAAAGAAAACGTAACTTTGCCGTCATATGACTCAGTTCAGACATTTTTGAAAAACTTGATTATTGGTTCAGTCCACCGTGGGTTTTGTAAATGCCAAGATGATATTTGTCTCTCTTGTGGTACTGTTGTTAGCGATACATTGAACATGTCTTTAGAAAACCCGTTTTGGTTTGATAAATTAACATTTCCAACTCTTTCTTTGCAAGAGACTTTCTTTGAAGAGCTTACTTCTGTTAATTTTGAGCTGTACAAACAACTTGACCCAAAATTAAGAACAATCATTTTACGTTTAACTGGGGATAATTTTCCGGCTTCTGGGCGACGTCAAACCGAACAGATTTCATGCTCACTTCTAAATAATGTTGAAATGTTACATTCACCCTATGGTCAGTTAATCTCATCAATATGGAGGGGCTCAAAATCAACAATCAACATTGAGATTCACACCCAACAACATTAAAATGAAGTCAAACAGCTGTTACGTGATGGCATTGAAGTTACCACCAACAATATTTGTGAAAAATTTAACGTTTTAACGGTTATGTGTGCTGATCTTTCTTTTGATAAAGACGTTTGTCTAAGCGTCTCCTGATTCGAGTTTTAGAGAGTTAAATCTTTAGAGACCTCAGTTTTTCGAAAATTCTTATGTTTAAATATGGATAAAGGTCTCAGGGGTTGTGCAACTACAATGAATCTATTTTGAAAGTCAATGTTTATGTGTGAGTATTTAACCTTACCCCTGTCTCTTCAACAGTAAGACTGTTGCATTTCATGAATACAAATTTAGATTTCTCAGTCAAGTTTATTGGAAAAGCACAAGTCGTTACGGGTGTCTATTCTGCTAGAGAAGTATTGATAAATGGGGTGAAGATGTGGAGCCTCAAACAATGCACGAAGCTGTGAGGGATGGAGGTAAAATTGCTCTGGAAAAACTTGGAAGAAACCCCAATCACTATAGTAAAGACTTCACTAATTTTCAGTAAAATCATTATGAACAATATGTAAGTATGTACCACTAAAGGAGAAAAGAATTATTTTTAAGTGTCAACTGTGAATGTACAATCTGAATAACAAAATTATATTTGCTGATAATGTTTTCACAGAAACAAAAGTGCTCCTTTGGTAGCTATATGTAAATTTCATTACAGGCTCCTCCTATATTTGATGGCATGGAAATGAAATGTTTAGTGTCATGTGGTCTGCATTTGATTCTATAGTCCTGTAGAATTTATAGTCGACCTAGAAAAAATTCAGATAAAAGGTTTCTATATACCGTTGGAAAGATAATTTTATTAGCTTTCGAATGAGGGGTAGAGTCACATTTTACACCTTGGGCAAAAAAAGTTATTGACAAAATGGTGACAGGTGGTATTTTTGCTAAATTCCGAAAATGAGCACTTCAAAGGCTTTTGAACAGTTCGCTATAAGTCAGGATCGGCTCATGATACAACCTTGAAACTTTGCAAAACTTCTCTGAGAATGGTAAGGAGTATTTAGAAAATTCAAAATTTCAAAAAAAAATCGAAAAAAATGATGACGTCATCAAAAATGACAATTTTTGTTAAAAAAAGCATGTTTTTCGACAAAATATAACTAAAACTGTTTTAATGCGAAGTAAGTTTATATTAAAACAAGAAGCCTGTTGGCTTGAAGGCCCAGCGAAAAGTAACGTGTTGATAAAGAGCGTGCAAAACAGCAAATGTATGACTGTAACGGCTAAGCCTTTTCAGTTCAGTGTTTTTCTCGTCATTTTTGGCATTCCCTCACATTTTGTTCAGGTTTTCTCTGTGTTTCTCATTTTCTCAGTTTTTCAGTTTTTCTCATGCTTTCTGAATTTTCAGTGTTTTTCTGTTCTCAGTGTTCACCATTTTGGATTAATTTGTTTATTTATGTTAATTTATTCAAAATATGCATTTTTCCAATTTTTGGTTTTGGTCAGTAATTTATACATTTTTTTTCATTTATCAACTTTGACCTATGACCTAGAATTTATCATTCTGTATGTAAATTACACATTTTCTAGAATTTGCTATTTAAGCAAGGAATTTCATTTTCACATAAGTTCAACAAGAGATTTCATGGAGGGAACATCAAATTCTTCTAAGTCCAACTCAAACAAGACTTAGTCATAACTTATAAACTTTTCTCTCATCAATATGAGTTCAGTTTATTAAATTTTTATCACACCACTGCCTGGATTGTTCCAGCCTCACACTTCAGGCAAGCTGGTAAGTTTTTTCAGCCATTTTGTTTTGTCGGCCATTTTGTTTTTTTTCTTTCTTGATGCTTTGCATCATGAGGCATTAAGATTAGGCTAGGACTAGCTTACTTTATTTTCAACTAATACTATTCAATCAATTTCATCAATCAATATTCAAATTTATACATTCAAACAGGCTTATACTTTAGTTTTACTTTAGACTTAAGCTTTTTCCTTGTGATTAATATTTAGTATTTTTTCAATTTCAATTTTCAGTTTGAACATTATCATCACACATGTTACAAACACTTGTGACCGCTTCCAATTTATTCATCCCCACTCCGTGAATCCCTACAATGACCCTGTTGACATGGATCAAAGTGAAGACAGGGAAAATTTTTCCAAAATCACCGCTGTACTTCTCATTGGTTAGACGCTTGAAATTTTATTGAATGGTCTCCTACCAACCGGCGCAGGTTCACCCGGTTGAATACTCTCAGGTACCGTGAGATTGGGTAACTTGCATCAGTGGAGGCTAACATAACATGCATAACATGCATAGCCCTCAAATGAAAGACCTGGCTGGTCACTAAAATACAACTATGCAGCTCCGCTCGCAGCTCTACTCTACCATTTTTGTTTTGATTTAATTTTGTATTTTAATGACCAGCCAGGTCTTTCATTTGAGGGCTATGCATGTTAGCCTCCACTGATGCAAGTTACCCAATCTCAGGGGGGGTGGAATAGACCTTTTTTCAAAGAGGCCACGGGCCACCCTGTTGAATAATTATGTAGTCCAGCAGAAAAACAATGATAAAACCATTCATAATTATTACAATATGCATGATACAGTAATTATGCATGGCTCTATCATTGTTTTTATGGCTGGACTACATAATTATTCAACAGGACGTCCTCTTTGAAAAAAGGTCTATAAAAATGTCCTAGGTGGAAAATTTCCATTTAATATTATATATTATATTTAATATTTTAAAAAACCCGCGAATATATAGTGAGTGGGCTCTTTTTAAACAATTAGGTGCACTCACATATTCAGGGAGATATATCCCTGCAGGCATGTTAGTTGGACCAGACAGTAAACCAGAAAAATAATCTTTAAAAAACTAGACGATAAAATAGTTTACGGTCTGCATATCAAGGCTAATAAAATTCATGAGATTTAATGTGAGTTAATGTGAGTGATAGATCCAGAAATGACCATTTTCACTGTTCATGCATTGTAACCATGAAAAATGTTTCAATCTAGTTCAAATTTACCCATGAGCTGCATTTTAGTGTCAATTAACAGATTCCAGAATCAGTTTATACTTTAAATAATTATGTGAGTCGAGTTTGAAAAATCAAGCCACCGATCGTTTAATGCGACAGATCCAGAAATAACCATTTTCACGCGTAGCATCATGGAAAAAGTTCCATTATTGTTCCAATTTACACATGGGCTCCATTTTAGTGTCCATTACCAAATTCCAGAATCAGTTTACTTGAAATAATTATGTGTTGAGTTTGAAAATCATACCACGTCCCACCACTGCTGATCACCGTTGGCGTTGTTTCTTGTTATAACAGCCTGAACAGCGACAGATCCAGAAGGGACTGTTTTCTTATGTAGCATCAAGAAAAAAGTTCCAATCTTATTCAATTTTACACATCAGCTGCATTTCAGTTTATTTATTTCTATATCAGAAGCCATTATTTCCTAAAAATTTATAAAGTCCTTTTGAAAACAAGAAACTAAAAATGAAAGTGATATAAGGTAGAAATTTCACTCATAAAACTTTATGAAAACTTGAGCAAAGACTATAAGGTATGGCAGAATGTTGAAAAAAGGTTTATAAAGAAAAATAATTACAAAATTTCTTTGGTTTGAAAGTCTCTTGACCACTAAAGCAAAGAAAATGTTCAAGAAAGTATGAATCAACCTCCTCGCTTCGACTGCCATCTTGTTTTGTTTTGAAAATTGTTTTGAAGGAGCGCGGAATCAGAAAATATATCTTTTATAGCCAGTATCCGACTTTAGCAAGCTTTTCCCTCTCCAGACGGCAAAATTAAAAAGTGTGTTACTGGTTTTAAGCGCCGTTTCTACCAAAACGGACAGACAGATACACGGACGGAAAAGTGCTAATGAAAGGCCCTATTGCTAGCGCTGGGCCAATGACCTAATATTTTCTACACATTATCTGCTAATCATAAAACTGACATAAATTTAGTAAAATTTAGCCATAAACATCATCGATGCTTCTCAAAAGATCGATTCTGAGCAAGGTTAGCTTATAACGAGTGAATTAGATGGTAGATGTGAAAAGTTAAAGCAAACTCCAACGTGAGACTCGATACGACATTAATTCATTTTAAACTATTCGTAAAATCCTTAATAAAAAACACTGACTGGAAGCATGAAAAACATAATTGCAAGAAACCTACTTATGAAGACGACATTTCTAATAAAAAGTTGTACTGAGCTAAACAAAAATATCCATAAAGTTTCATAAATCCATAAATCTTCAAGATCTACGTCATAAATAGGAACATTGTCCTCATTATCATTATCGATTTCGATATTTCTACACGATGTACCAAGACACTCTTTGCAAAAAGTGGTACATTTCAGACCTGATTTACGACAGGTACAACGATTGCTATCGCATCCACTTTTGCACCCACATCGAATGATTTTCAACAAGTCAGGAGGACCAGCTTCTTCGTCCGTCATGATTGGAAACAACAAATCTCCAACGAGTTGCCAGCCCCAATTGAGTGGCATGAAGTCTAAGTCTCTTAGATCCCTCCATACTTTGATCTGATGGTAGACTCTTAGCCCATGGAAATATGCTGCCCTTGGAGATGGAGGTAACGTCGAAGGATCGATGCTGGCACGATTGGATAAAACCATTTGCTCGTATTTTGATTTTCTGATAACAGATAATGAATCCGATGGAGAATGAAGGAGCTCAAAAAAACGTATTGTAGCGTTTCCTATTTCTTCAGGAGATTCTTCTTCATAAAATTTGCTGGCGAGTGATTGTAATTCAAGTGAAGTAGCAATTTTTTGGTATATTGATGTCTTACCAAAATTGTGGATGGCTGAAGTTGTATCACATCCAGTGAAAGCATGTGCAAACAACAAATATTGGCAAAGCTTCTCGTTGTTTGTTGTGATGTCAGATATCTTATAAAACTCCCTTTTGCGGCCTTTCCTTTTGGTCATGTCGCCAAGATATATATTTTTGAGTGACGGATCTTTGAAAGCATGGTGGGCTAGCAAGCAAAGAACATCGGTATCGTCGGAAAATACCGTCACAATTGAATTTTTGGCAATGATCAGTGCTTCTTTCACAATTGAGGTGTCAGCATCGCTAGGGCATTCGATTACTTTGAAGGTAGAGCTAAGATGTGCTGCCAGGTGCTCAACAAAATGCTTCTTGTTCTGGTAGTTCCCAAGAAAGTCTTTCCGATTCGCAGGGCAGGGGTTGCCTCCTTTGATATCGATATCTTGAGATATAGAACCGGCCCGTTTTTGATGTGTTGAATCTTTCGTTGACATGTCATATCCGTCAAACACGATCGTGTCAATCTTTAATTGCTTCAAGAAACTAGCATATCTCTCAAAGATAGTATCGAAGGTTTCGTTCTTCTTCCAGTCGCAACACCACAGCAAAGCTCCACCATCGACGATTCTAACTGTTTCGGGTCCCGTTTTAGGTTCAACCGTGGAGATACCTTTTTGAAGAAATGGTTTTAGAGCGGATTTTTTTAGCTGTGCGCATCAGACCATCTTTGAACAGTGCCATAGGATAAGGTGCCAACTCGTAATCGAAATACTCGGCGATTTCCTTCTCGGGTTTTCGCTCAACGAGAACTATCAGTCGGAGGAAGAGTGTCAATGGGTCTACCGTAACTTTATCTTTGTCGATATTCACATTTGAGTAGAGACTTAGCAGATTGGTGATTTGTTTGCTTTTTTTCGCATGAAAATCAGTGTACGATTTGCCTTCCATTTCTTTATGAATTGCTGCCCCAACTTCTTCAGCTTTGTCACAGTTAAGACTGTTGTCGTGATCTACCAGTCCTGATTCAAGAGATACAAGTTCCTTCCCAGCGGTGAAAGGATTGCGATTCACGAACCAAGCCTGTATAAAAATAGAAGGAGAAAGAAAATAACCAACTGTCATCTTTACCCTACAATTTGTTTCTATTCCTATAGTTTTGTTCGGCCTGGACAGCAATCTATAGCTCAAATCGTTATATAATTTACTCATAACAATATTTGATTTCACATTAGGCTTCTTACAATCCAAATAATATGTGGAGTTGAAAGAAGTGTTTTACCTTGATCTTTTGAAAGTCTTCGTAATCACGCTTGATTCTGCCAGCAAACATCTCTTTGTGTTTTGGTGACTGTGTTGATGTTGATTTGGAGACCATTGAATCCATAGCTTCTGAAATTTCCGCGCAACGATGCATCGTTTTGGTCCAGACACGTAGGACATTCTCCGTTATGCCTTTGCCTACAACCCCTGATCTTCCTTTCAGTGATCTCATCAAGATTTGTTCGATCGATAAATCGGTCCAAATACCAGCCCAACTCTTCAGCGTTCTTCGAACAATGTGATTGCCTTTCAAAAATTCTGCATAGACTTCTGGTTGGTTGATTTCAAGCTTAGCGATCGACTGGAGATATAGCCTGCATGATTTTGCATAGTTGTTGTGGCCAGTTGCTGCAAATAGGTTCAACATTGCATTGGTTGTCGTGATGTGTATGTTCCAATCATTGGTCCTTTCGGCTCGTATAAAATCTTGAACGATCCCGACGTATCTAACATAGCTCGACCATAAAGCAGCCGTTCTTGAATCTGTGGAGACTGCTTTGTGTTTGGCTTCGATCCAATTTTTCAGCTTTACACTCAAATCTTTGCTCTCGTGTTGACTGGGGTCGTCTGAATCATAAAACCCTTGTAATTCTTCTTTTTCTGACGTGGTTAGTTTATTCCAGAATTCTTCCATCAAAATGGATTGGAGTGCAGTCGCACAAAAAAGGTGACCACGGACAGAGCGGGAATAAGCCTTTCCAGTAAACATATGTCCGACGGTAACAGGGGCATAGACAGTTTCAAGGGCTTTATCGAGGCCAGATCCTCCCATCAGATTGCCAACTGAACCTAAAAAGCTCATAAGCTGGTGAAACCCACCAAGACGAACAAACACTTTCATTTTCTTTGATGCGACGATTTCATATGCCTTGATATAAAGTTGCTGGTCAAATGTTACACACGGTACTTGGATGTTGAGTTTGGTACTCTGGTCGATTAAATACAACAGTAGTGAATACAAAGCACTGGGATCAGTTGCATTCAAATCAATGATCGGCAGCATAGTCACGTGGGATTCTGGTAACGGTTGCCCATTGAAAGTTGCACTCATGTAACCGGACCAACTAGGACACATGCTTTTGAATAGATAACTCGATGTCCAAAGTAGATCGATATATTGAAACACTGGCAATTTCCCCTAGAAAAGTAAAGAATAAAAACTTATCACAAAATAAATTATTGTAGCGTATCTAGTGCTAGAAATCAAGGACATTTAAGTTCCTTCAGGACGCATGATTTGGTCAGATTTGTCATGTTTAACGACATTTTGCTTGAAACGTGTCACCTGTAATAAAGAATGTCTTTATCAATAATATATTTGTATTGAATAAAATAAAAATTAGAACACATAATACCAAAGATCGGGCGTACTCATCCAAGAAAATTCACGCTAAGTTCATCGTGAGATAAACTTTTCATCGACTAGTTGAATGGCCTAAGAGTTCTTATCAAATCTAAATAGGGCAATGGATTGATGAAAAAAGTGGGTATTTGAAACCACGTTTTTGACCTAAAGTCAATACCTCGTCGTAACTAACTGCAAAACCCAACTTTGAAAGCAAAATGTTCAACCATTTTGACCCAATTTGATTATCAGTGGAGATTGCTAGTCCAAACTGAAGTGGCATTAGTGATCTCGGCCTTGTCGCAGAAAAAATCGTTTGTGAAATTGTTGAGATTTTAATTTGAGATGTGAACAGTTCCTTCAAAAATTGTTCCAAAAGATCTGGTGTCTTGTTTGCTGGTGATTTTATATCCTCACTGGTAGGGTATGTTTTTGCATCAGATTCGTGATTTTTGATGGCTTCTTTTAGTAAGACAGCTGCTGTTCGTACGATTCGTGTAGTCTCATCTTGAATTTTTGATTTTCTTTCTAAATACCACTGCTCGGTTAAAACCCGTGCAGCTCTGTCCATTAAGATAATGTTACTTTTTCCCTCTCTGGAAACAAAATTGATACATCCCTTGTACTTTTCCGCTAGTCTATTTTGGGTCGCTTTGATTGAATATACCTCATCTCCGAGAGAAGACATCTTATCATAAAATTCTGCAACAGTATATAACTCAATGTCGTTTTCTAAAAATTTAGTGCAGGCTTCTTCAAACAGTTCTAGCTTACTTGAAGCGGCTGGGCGACCAATGGATTTCTGTTTACTGGAGTTTTCAAATGATGATCTACAAGATATGTGATAACGTGCTTCAGGTGCAACAAGATCTTTTTCGGATAACAATCTCCTTTGAATGTTCATGGCATATTCATCGTTTCGTAACTTGCAAAGATCAAGAGTTTCTTTGTGAATGTCTGTCTCTAACGTGCGAACCTCGCAATATTTCTTGAAACGATCTGGATGCTTGCTATCAAACTCACATGGCTTTTCGCAATAAAAGCATAGCTTTTTAAAGTCAAACGCACCTCCCCGAAGCCGCTTACTTGACCTAGACTCAGGTTCATCTGCCGATTTCCTTTTTGTTGACCGAGCCTGGTTTCGTAATTTCGTTCTGCAGTTTTTGTGCGTATAAGTTTTGATGTTATTTTCTTTGTTCTTCTTAAGCTTCGAAGAGAGGTTTTCCAAGCAACAATTTTCAGCCAACGTAATAAGTGCCTCTAAAGGATGCTCGTTGTCTTTCTGAGGGTTCCAATATCTGCCTACTTGGTTCAGATCATCCTTGGTTGCTTCGGCTTCACCACATATCACACATAAAAGCTCTCCTTCAACATCCATTGCTATATTTCATGTTCAAATTATTATTTCTAGTTTTAATGCAGGTATTCTAAACGAAAGAAAAAATATGAAAAAATTGCCTCAACCTTTCGAATATTTTCCATCTTATTCACAAGTTATAGTACACAAACTGCACTATTGCTATTTCACATTCATTTGAACAGAACATTTCAACAGAGCGTTTTTTAAAAGTTCACAAATCCTTGCTCAACCCCAATTAAAATTGAAGAAACGTAAAGGCTTTTCTGTGCTTCGGGAATTGGCAGCACGTTTTAATCTAAGGTTATAAAAAGTCATTAGCAATTTTTCTGATGTCAGCAATTCCTATCATTTTCTAAAGCTAATTGCTATTGTTTGGATAAGGGCTATAAACAATTTTGTAGGAAAGAATGTGTGGTTCTAAACTACGTTTGCGTTAAAACTTTGTCGAAAAACATGCTTTTTTAACAGAAATTGTCATTTTTGATGACGTCATCATATTTTTCGATTTTTTTTTTGAAATTTTGAATTCTTTAAATACTCCTTACCATTCTCAGAGAAGTTTTGCAAAGTTTCAAGGTTGTATCATGAGCCAATCCTGACTTATAGTTAACTGTTCAAAAGCCTCTGAAGTGCTCATTTTCGGAATTTAGCAAAAATACCACCTGTCACCATTTTGTCAATAACTTTTTTTGCCCAAGGTGTAAAATGTGACTCTACCCCTCATTCGAAAGCTGATAAAATTATCTTTCCAACGGTATATAGAAACCTTTTATCTGAATTTTTTCTAGGTTGACTCTGTTTTCGACCAAATTCTACAGGACTACTAGCCCATCATCGCTACATGTGGCAATTTATGTTAGACATTGTTGTTGACAGGAAGCAGGAAGCTTTAATACAAGAAGCGTTAAAAAAAGTAGACTGCGATTACCTGGCCTATCAAGTCGACTGTTATTTTAAAAGGTTTGTGTGGTTTTCCTCATCTAGTTGCAAAATGTTTCCATATTTTTTAAATTTCTATGAGGTTTATGATAATAGCGAGGTTAAGCAAGAAGCTATCTATTACGTACGGAATCTATTACTGTATAAAGTGTATGCTAATGATACATTTTCCAGTGTCACACCACCCTAAATAAAAACTATGATGGAGATATAAGGTTCTATATACATGCGGTACTATACACGCCCTTTTCCTGGTTTTTTTTTTTTTATAATCCTAACAAAATGAAAAAAAAAAAAAAATGATGAACATCTAAGTGTTCATGACATGACAAAGTCTTTAAATTTAGAAGGTAACTTCCGTGTTCTCGTAGATCGTCTCAAAGCAATTTGATCGTCAGTGTTTGTTTCAGTGACGGTCGGTAGCACGACAGTGTCTTGAATAATAACAGGCTCAGACCGTAATACATGATCAGCTTGTTCGTTTTGCCGATCTGCGGGCATTACAGTCCTTGATGTAACAGTAACAGTTTCTGGTTCTTCGTCTATCACGTTCCGAGTTTGTTCAGAAACAGGACGAAGAAAGCGACGATTTCTGAGGGTTGTTCGTCTACTACCGTCGACCAGTACACGATATTGATCATGAGGGAGCCTTTCAGAAATGATGCCTGTGCGATCCCATCGAAGAGGATGTTTACCATTTTGATTCTGGATGGCAACGGAGTTCCCTACATCTAAAGGTGTGTGCGGGGACAGATCTCCTGGCGGTTTCAATGCTTGGGCACGGCGTTTTGCAAAGGCTTCTTTGCGTGCGCCTGCTAATTCCGACCAAATTTTCCGTGGCGGAGCAGGTTTTGGTAGGTGATCGTTGAGTGGTCTGCCAAAAAGAAGCTCTGCAGGGGATGCACCGATATCAGGTGATGGCGTGTTTCCGTGTAGAAGTAGAGCCTTGGCAACGGCATCAGTGTCCAGCGATCCAGTGCTGCTGACATTGGTAGTGAGGATACGCTTAATGGTCTTAACGGCTGATTCAGCTCTCCCGTTGCTTTGGGGGTAATAGGCGGATGAAAGACGATTGGTTACGTTCCAGTCTTTAATAAAAGTGGCGTATTCGTTAGAATTGAATGGTGGGCCCCCGTCCGATGAAATCTCCTCAGGTACAACAAACGTCTCAAAGTATCGACGCAAGGTGTTGCGTATGGCGGTGGCGTTGGATTGTTTAGCGTCCGCGACTTCAGTCCAGCCAGAAAAACGGTCTGCGTAAATGATGAATTGTGTCCAACCATTTGAAGGAGGTCGGTTACTGTTTGTTGGAATGGATATTCGGGGTATTCGCTTTGTTGTAGCGGTGCTTTTGGTTGGGAGGGTGCTGTATGGTTGCAGCGTTGACAGTTCAAACGGGTGCTGTTGATGTCTGCATTCATGTGTGGCCAAAAGAATCGTTGGCGGGCGTTGGACTTCATCATTGATACACCTTGATGACCGAGGTGCAGTTCGTGTAGGATGTCTCGTCTGAGAGATTTTGGAATCAATGGCTCGTTTGCAATAAACACTATGTTCTGTAAGGTAAAGAGTTCTTTACGGAGCGGTCAGAAGTCGTATAAGGCTTTTGGAGTTGCGGTTTTATCATCGGGGTAGCCTCCTTTGATAAGCGAGACTAACTGATTATACTTTTCATCTTTGCTCCATTGGTCGACAATGGTATCAAAGTTTATTGATGACACTATAGTGTCGTCTGGGGATGTAGTCGGAAGTGACTCTTCGATTGAGCCTACTTTTGAGCTGACAACAGGTGGGATTCTTGGAGCTGTATTCGGTCCGATGTTTTTTACCCCTGGGATCGCTTTCAAGACGAATTGGTAGTGGAGTGTTTTTTCTCGGATTTTCAAGAGTCTGATGATCTTAATTTTCTCGAAGTCTTTGTCGTTAAAAATCGGTACGAGCGGTTCGTGGTAAACTGCGATTAAGAGGTCTGGACACCCTAGTACAAACATACGACAGCTTTCAAGGCCGAATAACAGGGTGAGGGCCTCGCCTTCAATTGGGGCGTAGTTGCTTTCAGCTTCTGTGGTGAATCTAGAACCGGCATAAACCACACGCCAGTATCCGGGTCCGCACAGCGGGTCTTTACCGATGCATTGGCAGTGTTTCTGGGTTAACGTGAAAACCATTCCGGTCTTACTCCAATCGGTAGCGAGGCACGTTGTTTTGTTTGTAGAGAATGACTGCACTCCGTCCTTGATCGAATCGATAATCACGTGTTTGGTTTCGTCGAATAGCGATTGAAGTGTCTCGTCCCAGTAAAACGGGGTCTTTTTACTTAGGAGCTCTCGGGATGGTGCCATCACGGGAGCTTGGGCGAATGCGAAGGATACTTGTGCAACTAGACTGAACCATGATCGGATGTCGGATATTTGTGCAACTAGACCGAACCATGAGCGGATGTCGGATATGTTCTTTGGCGTAGGGAATTCGAGAATCGCTTTCATGATCCTCTCGGTAGGTCTGAAACCTTCAGGTGTGACATCGAAGCCAGCAAATTCAGTGGTGTCGCGTGCAAATTTGAACTTTTCGGGGTTAAATGCGATCCCGTTACGTGCGTAGAGTTCAATGTATGCTATGATGTACCAAAAGGACTTTGAAATGTCATTATCATACAGTAGTGAATCATCAATACATCTTACGGTACGGGGAAAATCGACAGTTATATCGTCAAATCTGACGATGTGGAATGGTGTAGGTGTGCGGTGTGTTTCTCAAAGTGTGGCTTTGTTGAGGGCTTGTAGGTCGACCGTTCGGCGCGACGAGCCGTCTTTTTTAGATACGACTACCATGCGGGAACACCAGTGCGTCGGGACACCCTGCGGTAAGGGTTCGATGATGCCCAAAGCGACGTCGGCGTCGAGTTGCTTCTTAACTTTCTCCTTCCCAAGATGGGGGACTGGTCTGGGTTTGTATATCGCGCGTGGTGTGATGTCTGGTTTAAGGTTATGTTGAATTTCTCTCCGGTCATCATCTGTAGATTTTGGTGTGGGCAGACATTGAAGGCGCTGGATGAGTAGTATTGTAGTAACCATTGTTCTAAGTCCTGACGATGTTCTTCGGTAGCGGGGTATGGTAATTTAGTTTGGGTTGGTGGGCAATCGGTTCTCAGTGGGCAACCGCATGGGGCGAGTTGTACGGACGTCTGATTCGTTGGTGAGTCACTAGTGTCTGTTTCTGTGGCTGCAATTGCGGACTTTGGAAACGTCCTTTGTATAATTTCTAGGTTCTTTAAAGCAGATTGGGAAAGGTACGTCCCAGTTACGTTTTCACATACGTAGAGTAGTTCGGTTGTTGGACCTACCCCGGTGGAGGTCCTATAAATTAACCTGTGTTTGTTCGTCCGTTCGTTCGTTCGTTCGTTCGTCTGTTACCAACTTTTCTCAGGATTGAATCATAGGAATCTTTTGATTTTTGGTACAAAGGTGCAAAATGGTGGTGGCCAAAATGTGACGGAGCCCGATTTTCGAAAAAAAAATTTTTTTGGGCCAATTTGGGCCAAAAAACGGCTAAAAAAGGGGTTTTTGAAAAATTGGATCATTAATTTTTTCTGATTTTTTGTATGAAAGTAGGGTACCATCATAGGTAAAAGATGGCTCAAGCAGATTTTTGCAAAAAAATTTTGTTGGCTCAAAAAACGCATGTTTATCTATAAGATGGTTGTATCTGGTTGTATCTGGTATTGTGTCGAGAGGGGATAATCTCAATGTAAAGGTTGTCGAAGTAAATGAAATTTTGAAAAGGAAATGTAATGAATGCAATATTGGTTATATGGACAATAGTGGTATTGATCCTCGTGAACATCTAAATAAAAGTCGTCTTCACCTAAACATCAGTGGGACGAATGAACTAGAAAAGAACCTTCAGAATATGATAAATTGCTGATGGGAACTGCATGACCCAGGACCAAACCTCGATGGTAAGAAAATCTTCTCCAATCCTTTGGAACATTTGAAAAAAGAAAGTGGTATCTTATTCTCCTATTTGAATATTAACTCTTTAAGAAATAAAAGAAAAGACGTTAAAAATATAATTTTACCAAACGTAGACATACTATGCATCGCAGAGACAAAGCTTGACTCCTTTTTTCCGGAATCTAAACTTCTTGTCGAAGGATTTAAAAAGCCAATAAGACTCGATTTCTCAAAAAACAGTGGAGGTCTTTTGCTTTATGTCAAAGACCACCTCCCACTTCGTCAACTCAGTCATAAATTACTCTCGCCAGGAATCGAATGCTTAACACTGGAATTAAATCTAAGAAAGTCCAAATGGCTTATCCTTTCAATCTATCGAAATCCAAGACTACAAAAACTTAAGCCTTTTCTTGAGGAGTTAACCAAAGTTTTCAATCATTACGGTGCTTCGTATGAAATTTTTTTAATTTTTGGTGATTTTAATGAGGAGATATCTGATAAAAATATGTCAAATTTTCTAGACTCATTTTCATTGAAAAATTTGATTAAAAATCCAACATGCTTTAAGTCAGAAAGGGTAGATGCATTGATCTGATTCTAACAAATCGACCTCTTTGCTTCAAAAATACCGGGCGACTAATAGTCAGTGACTACCACCATCTGATTTACAGCATGTTCAAAGCTAGTTTTAAAAAAGCTCCTCCAAAGATTATATGATATAGATCTTTTAGAAAATTTGATGAAGCGTGTTTCCGGTCAGATCTTTCTCAAAACCTCGATTGCGATTTCCCAGATTTTGAATCCTTTAGCAACACCTTTGAAAATATTCTTGATGCTCATGCACCAATGAAAAAGCGAACCATCAGGGGGAACCAAAAGCCCCATATAACTAAAGCTTTGCAAAAAGCAATCATGGTTCGCTCATTCTACAAAAATAAAGCTAATAAGACCGGGAACCCCTTCTACAAAAATTTATATCGTAAACAAAAAAATTATATTGTAAATTTGAATAGGAAAGCAAAAAGAAAGTATTTTCGTGATTTAGGGACATCAGAAAACTTTTGGAAATCCGCAAAACCATATTTTTCCAAAAAGGTCCAACATCACGAAAAAATATTCTTGCTTGAAGATTCAAATAAACCTAATGAATTGATAGATGATGAGACTACTATAGCTCAAACTTTTAACGATTATTTTGTAAATATAGCTTCTTACGTTGGCCTAAAAACTTCAGAATCTAGTCTCTCTGAAAATCCCGAAGTCGATCCGTTCGAAAACCACCCTAGCATACTTCGCATTTTTGAATCCATATCTGGAGATAAATCTTTTTCATTCAGCGAAGTAACACCCAAAGATATCCATCGTGTTATGCTCAAATTAAATCAAGATAAATCGGTGAGCGGTCCTTTTTCAGCAAAGCTAGTAAAAATGGTTTCTGACATATTATCAGAACCATTGTCGAAACTCATAAATCTTGCCTTCACTTCTTCCACATTTCCTCAAAGTCTTAAGAAGGCAAGAGTTATGCCTGTCTTCAAAAAGAAGACAAATTTCTGAAGAAAAACTATAGGCCAATTAGCATATTACCAGTTTTTTCTAAAATTTATGAGAGGATTATGCATGACCAACTTTCATCTTACTTTGATAGCATTTTTGATTCAAGACTCTGCGGGTTCAGAGCTAAACACAGCACTCAGCACGCTTTAATCAAAATGATTGGTCAATGGCATCAAAGCTTGGATATGTCCGGTAAGGTTGGGGCAGTTTTGATGGACTTATCCAAGGCTTTTGATTGCATAGACCACAAACTTCTTGTAGCCAAGCTCAAGGCCTATGGACTCGATTCAAAAAGTCTTGACCTTCTGAAATGCTATCTCAGTAATCGCTATCAAAGAACAAAAATAGGTTCTCAATATAGCGAATGGTTGGAAATTAATCTAGGTGTTCCTCAGGGCTCAATACTTGGACCCCTTTTATTTAATATTTTTATAAATGATTTATTTCTTTTCATCGTAAAAGCCAGCATTTGCAATTTTGCGGATAATAATACTTTACACTCTTGTGCTGAAACTCTTGCGGAAGTCATCTCAAACCTTGAGTTTGACTTAGAAATAATCCTAGAGTGGTTCTCAAATAACTATCTTGAAGCAAATCCTGGAAAATTTCAAATGTTGGTATTAGGAAATAAAAACACTGTTGTAAATATTTCTGTTGGACGTGTGACAATTTCATCAACGGATTCTGTTGAGCTCTTAGGTATCACCATTGACAATAACCTATCTTTTAGCGCACATATCAATTCACTTTGCTCTAAAGCTAGATCAAGAATTTGGAGCCTAAACAGAATTCGTAGCCTTCTCACATTTGACCAACGAAAATTAATCTTTAACGCTTATGTCATGTCTATTTTTAACTATGCACCGATCATTTGGATGTTCTGTAAAAAGACCACATATGAAGAAATCACAAAAGTCCACAAGCGGGCTTTGAGAGCTTTACTCTGTGATTTTCAAAATATCTACGAAGTCCTCTTACAGAACGCCGAATGTAAAACGGTCCATGAAATCCATCTTCGCTTTCTACTCTGTGAGGTTTTCAAATCCGAGAACAAATTAAATCCTGAATTCATGCAGCAAGTTTATTCATCGAAGAAAATTACTTATAATTTCCGAAATAAAGTCTTGATGTCAATACCCAAGGCAACTTCTCAACGTTTTGGAACTCAATCCTTTTTATTCCGTGGAAGCTTACTTTGGAATCAAATTCCTGAAAATAAGAAACTTGAGTCTTCAATTGAATCTTTTAAATCCTCACTGAAAAAATTAAACTTATCAAATATTTGCCTTTGTAAAATATGTACCTAAAAAAATTTTTAATTATGTCATTTTAGAAACTATATTTTTCACTTTATATAATTTTTTTTTCTACAGTTGGTATAAATTAGTGTTTCATTATTACTATGTAAGACCAACTTTAAATAAATCGGAAAAATAAAATAATAATAAGAATCACTATTAATAAGCATACATCAATGTTCTTAGTCAAATTACTCAGTTTTCTTATGAGATAGATGTTTTCTTTGCTTATGAGGGCTTACTTTTAGAGAGTATGTGTGTTTAGACATAACATTTTGGTTGCTTACCGTGTTTTTATAGAAAAACTGGCCAAATTCGATATTTTTTATAAGCACATTATCAATTACTTAGGTATTAGCTTTTCTCGAGATTGGCTCTTTCATTCTTTATGATTTTTTGCACAAAGATGCATAACTTCAAACCCTGAAATGTGACGGAGCCCGATTTTTGAAAAAAAATGTTTTTGGGCAAATTTGGGCCTAAAAACGGCTAAAAAAAGGGTTTTTTGGATCATTGTTTTTTTCTGATTTTTTACTTGAAAGTAGGTAAAAGATGGCTCCAGCTGATTTTTGTAAAAAAAAAATTTTCAGCTAAAACAACGCATCTTTATTTATAAGAATCACTATTAATAAGCATACATCAATGTTCTTAGCCAAATTACTCAATTTTTTAATGAGAAAGATGTTTTTTTTTGCTCACGAAGTCTTGAATATGAAAGATTATTTCAAGAGTATGAAATTTTGGTTTCTAAACGTTTTTTTATAAGAAACAAACGACTAATTTTAATACCTTAAGGGAAGAAATTTTCGCGGGAACTTAATTTCGCGGTTGGTCAAATTATTTTTTTTCGCGGGAATTTAATTTCGCGGTTCAGCGATTTTTGAAAAATTCGCGGGAATTTAATTTCGCGGTTGCAGGATATTTTTGGCCAAAATCGTTATTAAATAAGCATAAAACCTGTTCTAGGCTTGAAATAGTACGAATTTGGGGGAATGCGTGAAATAAATTAAATTTCGCGGGAATTTAATTTCGCGGATTGACGATTTTGTAAAATTTCGAAAACCGCGAAATTTTCTTCCCGCGAAAATTTCTTCCCTTAAGGCATATCATCAAATAGTGTTCTTTACGCGTTGAGTGAGAGATCATGGCTTCAAAGGGATATCAGAGAACTATACGTGGTAAGACTATGAAAGATGCGCTCAGAGAATTCATTGTAAAACCAGTAACAGAATATTGCCATATAATTTCATTTCGCTGTATTTGGGATGATCTTCCCAAAGCTAGTATGAACATCCTCTCTAAAAAGCAATCCATCGAGAGGAAGATCAAAGAGATGGAGAATGTTACTTTTTTTTTTTCTTGCTTGTGTGCCATGAAGTCGACATTTTTAAGAGCAGAGCTTCTTAAGAATAATCCTGACGTCAGTGATGACGATTACAAAGATGATGATGAAACTTTCGTGATACCAGGTAAGAGTCATTTTACTGACTTTTTTTGTCTTCCATTTTCTACAACATTTCTACTTTTAGCTCCGTGTTGAAGGAGTGGTACTCTTTTATTTCTAACGTAATTTTACAAGAAAGAATATCAAAATAAGTCATTGTAAAAAGTTTTGTTCAAACTGACGTTGTATTTGTTAGATTTTTGTTCTTCATTTCAACGGCATATTAAGGATTTTTAATTATTTTTTCGAAACATTTATCATCCCAAATTTAATTTTTCAGGTATTTCTTTCTGGATTGGGTTGGTGTGTTCGGTGAGCGAGCTGGACGTAATAGAAAACTCCCTTCGAAAATCAATAATGAAAGCTGGTTTAGACGTGACGACTTGTAAGCCAATTGTACCAAGAAGTAAGAGCCAAATTCTCACTTTTTTAACCTAATGGTTTACACTCTTCAAAAATTTATTAGATCAAAATAGAGAATAAAGTCTTTAGTAATATATGCCAAAATGAATTACATAATGGAATCGTAAAATAGCGAAATAGAATTTGTTATGACGGTATGTTATGTCACCTCCCGGAAAAAACTTTCACATTAATTCACTATTTCATAGACAAGAAAAATTCGATCGATCAATACACAGCACTGCTTGTACAGACACTAAAAGATCACAACAGGAGAGAGATGATTGAGCATGCTATTACCTTTTACAACCAAGAACTCGCAAAAGCTGCAATGAAGCATCACAAGGTAATTTTTTATCACTCGAATGCATACCAAGACGATAATTAGTTTACGAATTTTTTTCTAATTAAAGGTTTTTTATAAAAACATCAGAAAATGTGGAAGCCTTGGAATGTTTTTAAAAATTGTGCTTCACATTTTGGCCATCGAAGCTTTATGTTCTTGTATATAGTTTATCCTTATATAAAAAATGTATCTAAATCTTTGGAATCACTGCTTGGAAAGTACTAAGTAGTATTGTAAGTTACTTAGCTTATGTTTATTTGAATGAAAAAAAAAACTTACCCAGTTGGCACACAACGTCGTTTTAACGTTTCTTATATTCACAACGTTCATATAACGTTAGATGAACGTTAAAACAACGTTGTGCGTCAGCTGGGTACTCATGGCGAACCACTCAAAATTTTCTCTTAGGTTTCCTGCCAGTGGACGTTCATGTTGTTGGTGACGAAAATATACCGGCGTCGTTGTGCATTAGACCAACAATACCAATCTCGGTTAAAACAAAACTACTAAAGGGCATCCATGACATAAAGTTCACAAGACTATCCATCGACATAATTGACGAATCTTCAGATAAAGGTAAATTATGCCCTCCTTGTTCTAGTTTTTAGTTATGTCCTATCTGGTTCAAATACAACTGTGGCACGAGGGTGTGTATTGAAAGTTTTATTTTTGAAATTGTGTGACACAAAGAACTTGTAAATAAAGTTTATAGGTTTTAAAAATACTTTGTAGATTGTTAGATGCCTTATATAATTTTGAGTAATTTTAAAATAATCTTCTTATTTCAGTTGCTGTGGTGTCCAGACCGAAGCCCACAAATAAGACACTTCTTGCCATTCACGAAGTGGAGAGGCATATGGTCAAAAAAGGTTATGCTTTATGTGATGGAATGGTGTACAAAAAACCTCCGGAGGCCAAATTCACATATGTTTTGTGTACTACTGTAAGAAATTTCTGATGAAGTGCTTGAAGAAACATAAAATAGCCGAATTATTGACTACCTGTATCGAGAAAGTAAATGAGTTGTTGTCGGATCCGGCATGTGGTCTTATCAGGCCAATCACTCGCCTTTTCAATGCTGTGGAAGTTTTACCACCAGGAACCCTTTTTCTGATAGCTGAAAAAAGATTCGTTAGGATGAAATCCCTTGACAAGCATCACTCTCCAAGAGCCTTCGTGAAGTATGTTTACAAATCAGACCGTGTTCCATACCCCTTACCGTTCGTCCAAGGTTGTTTATGAATATTTTTTGTAAGAATCACATCAAATTTGTTCTCCCCTCTCTAGGATTAGAAATTTAATAATGAATAAAGCTTTGCTCATCAAATTTATGGACTAAATAAAAACATTTCGGAAGTCTATCACACGTTTTCATAAGAACAAACTATATAAGAACACGAGGCTGTAATTGTCAAAATGTAAAATAAGTTAAGAACATTTCAAGGCTTTGCGGACTCGAAAGTACCGAATTTCTTTTAGGAAAATGAAGAGAACTATTCAAAAATAGTGAAAATGAGAACACATTAAGAACATTGTTAGACTTGAAGCTCAAAATGCTAACAACATCCTACCCTACCGGTACATAACGTTGTTTTAACGTTCATCTAACGTTAGATGGACGTTATTAACGTTAGATAAACGTTGAAGCAACGTTGTGTGCCAACTGGGTAAGGCTTCAAAAATGTTGGATGTTCTTAAAACGATTTATCTTTTATTTTAATTCATAGGAATTTTCAACAGTTTTCCGGGAAAGCGAAAAAGATTGAAATTTCTACAAAAGTTTTACCAACTGCTGCTCCATCAAATGTTTCCAATAAAAGAACGAAAACTTCTTGTCTATGGAGATTCAAATTCCGGTAAAACCAGCTGGTTTTACGTCTTTCAAGGTAACTATTTTTATCTGCTTTACTCGTTGTCCTCATTCAAATTAGGCTCGGCTGGTAATCAAACATGAAGAGTGCAATATGATTTAAAGCTGACGTTATATTTTTTATAGGAATCATTGGAACAGACCACATTGCTGGTGTGACACAGGAGAGTCAATTTGCTGGTCACATGATCAACGAATCCACAGAAATAGTTTTTATGGACGAATGGTCATCAAATAGCTTGAGCTGTGAAGAAGCTAAACGTGTCCTTCAAGGTATAAAAATACTAATGTCTAACTTTTTGGGAGTTTTTTTCAAATTCGTTATAGTTATAAAACACTGCACATCTGGTCTGAGGCTGGCTTGAAATGTTCACTGAAATTGATTTATATATCTTAAATTATATTATTACTACACTTTTTAAGGTGGCTTAATAATGCTCTCACAAAAACACAAGTCGGCCAAGAAAATCAAGTACAAGTCTGGTTTTTTCATTACCACAAACAAGAAACCTAGATTTGGTAAAAAGACGGAAGAGTCCAGCGAATCCGAATGGGAATCAAATGATATGGACAGCGAAGACGACGAAAATATTCCAGGAGACAAAGACAACAGGGCTGTATATAAACGACTGAGGTGTTTCAGGACAAAATCTCTTCCAAATGAAGATTCCAGTGTTGGAGGTAAATAAATTAAATCTTATTGGGTAAATTTTAAGATGTATTAAGCCATTTTTACAAAGTTATTCCTTGAGTACCAACATCTTTAGTCAGAAAATATATTTTTTTCCTCTGTAGATTGGCTTCGTAACCACTGCATGGAGGTATTTCATTATTGTTCGGAGGTGTTAAAGACCACGCCTTTATTTGACAGTTGCTCGAACCAAGATGTTTTTAAATTAAAGAGGGATGAAGAAAGGATGGGCGCTGCATACAATGATTATGATGGTTTAGCTGAAAGCCTGCTTGCCGATTCAGATTTCGAAACAGATTCTTCAGAGGACGCAGAAGAAACATCGTCTGAATCAGAAGAGGAAGCATTAAACTTTACTTCAGAAGACATGGATTTGTATTTTCTCGGTGCGGATGAGAGTGACCCAAAGAGATGGAAGAAGGACCACGAGTACTTCACAACTGATATAAAACGAGTCGACCCCCTTGTGAGAAAGCTAACAATGCTAACGGATGAAGATTGGTCCAAACTACCCATCAACAAAGAAGATTTGAAACGGTTAGTGCCTCTATAATCCATTTTTTATCTAGTAAACTGTTTGACAAGTGATTCAGATCAACAGGCTCAACTGTAAAGAAAAACGTTTTGCACTTGTGCACGCATATCCTTTAAAGAATCAAGAAGCTATGAATTCATTCTTTCTAGAAATGAATATCTTTTCAGAACTCAAACTAGAACTCAATGATTAATCAAAGTTTTTATTCCTGTCAAAATGTAACCGTTACAACCTTTACTTTTTAGTTACAACATTAGAAAAGCAAACAGTTGGACTGGTGTGGACAGCTTCTACGAGGCATGGCTCAAAAGAAAAGGATCACAGGAATCCCAAGAATCACAATCAACAACCCTAACTCAGCGTATCTCCAACATTTGTGATGCAAATGAAAGCGAATGTGATTTAGACGTTATTGACACCACCCGTTCAGAGATCTTCAACGAGCACATCCACCCCTTCAAAAGAAGTCACTGGTAACAGCAGCTCGAAAAGTGATTCGGGCAATCACATAACTCAATTCCTTAAACTGAGAAATAACAATCAAGAAAATTCAACTTCGAAATCAGTTAAAAGGCGTTTGTCGAGAATCGTTAGCTCAAGCGATACTGAGAGTGAACTAGAGCAAGCTTAACGGTCTCAGCCCCGAAAAAATCAAAAACTCTAGATAGTCGTGAAACAGGAGATATAAAACCTGAAATTCTTTTCCAACCTACATTCAACTCGACCACTACAATACAAATTTCTACGGACGAGGAAGATGATAAGGCTGCATTACAGAAAAGTTTATTCAAAACAAACACATGTGTACCATACGAAGAAGCACTAATTATATCCTCCTCTGATGAAGAACACGTTTGAAAAAATATATGTCGTCATTTATCTATCTCATATACCCCTTGCTCTTTTACTCCGTACTTCTTTTGAACGAATACAAAAGAAGCCACTTAAATTTTTTTCTAAATGATCTTAATTTGTCTATGCTCCGTAAACTAATAAAACCCTCGACACACCTTCTCGACACAAACTTTCGAAAAAGTGAAAAAATATTTAAAGTCCAAATTTGAGGCTTGTCACCTGTTGTCACCCGTTGTCACCCGTTGTTACCCTTGTCACACTTTTTACAAAACTTTCGAAAAAGTCAAAATATATTCTAAGTCCAAATTTGAGTCTTGTCACTCGTTGTCACCCGTTGTCACCCGTTGTTACCCTTGTCACACTTTTTACAAAACTTTCGAAAAAGTCAAAAATATTCTAAGTCCAAATTTGAGTCTTGTCACCCGTTGTCACCCGTTGTCACCCGTTGTTACCCTTGTCACACTTTTTACAAAACTTTCGAAAAAGTCAAAAAATATTCTAAGTCCAAATTTGAGTCTTGTCACCGTTGTCACCCGTTGTTACCCTTGTCACACTTTTTACAAAACTTTCGAAAAAGTCAAAAAATATTCTAAGTCCAAATTTGAGTCTTGTCACCCGTTGTCACCCGTTGTCACCCGTTGTTACCCTTGTCACACTTTTTACAAAACTTTCGAAAAAGTCAAAAATATTCTAAGTCCAAATTTGAGTCTTGTCACCCGTTGTCACCCGTTGTCACCGTTGTTACCCTTGTCACACTTTTTACAAAACTTTCGAAAAAGTTGAAAAATATTCTAAGTCCAAATTTGAGTCTTGTCACCCGTTGTCACCCGTTGTCACCCGTTGTTACCCTTGTCACACTTTTTACAAAACTTTCGAAAAAGTTGAAAAATATTCTAAGTCCAAATTTGAGTCTTGTCACCCGTTGTCACCCGTTGTCACCCGTTGTTACCCTTGTCACACTTTTTACAAAACTTTCGAAAAAGTTGAAAAATATTCTAAGTCCAAATTTGAGTCTTGTCACCCGTTGTCACCCGTTGTCACCCGTTGTTACCCTTGTCACACTTTTTACAAAACTTTCGAAAAAGTTAAAAATATTCTAAGTCCAAATTTGAGTCTTGTCACCCGTTGTCACCCGTTGTCACCCGTTGTTACCCTTGTCACACTTTTTACAAAACTTTCGAAAAAGTTGAAAAATATTCTAAGTCCAAATTTGAGTCTTGTTACCCGTTGTCACCCGTTGTCACCCGTTGTCACCCGTTGTTACCCTTGTCACACTTTTTACAAAACTTTCGAAAAAGTTGAAAAATATTCTAAGTCCAAATTTGAGTCTTGTCACCCGTTGTCACCTGTTGTCACCCGTTGTTACCCTTGTCACACTTTTTACAAAACTTTCGAAAAAGTTGAAAAATATTCTAAGTCCAAATTTGAGTCTTGTCACCTGTTGTCACCCGTTGTCACCCGTTGTTACCCTTGTCACACTTTTTACAAAACTTTCGAAAAAGTTGAAAAATATTCTAAGTCCAAATTTGAGTCTTGTTACCCGTTGTCACCCGTTGTCACCCGTTGTTACCCTTGTCACACTTTTTACAAAACTTTCGAAATGTTGAAAAATATTCTAAGTCCAAATTTGAGTCTTGTTACCCGTTGTCACCCGTTGTCACCCGTTGTTACCCTTGTCACACTTTTTACAAAACTTTCAAAAAAGTTGAAAAAATATTCTAAGTCCAAATTTGAGTCTTGTCATCCGTTGTCACCCGTTGTCACCCGTTGTTACCCTTGTCACACTTTTTACAAAACTTTCGAAAAAGTTGAAAAATATTCTAAGTCCAAATTTGAGTCTTGTCACCCGTTGTCACCCGTTGTTACCCTTGTCACACTTTTTACAAAACTTTCGAAAAAGTTGAAAAATATTATAAGTCCAAATTTGAGTCTTGTTACCCGTTGTCACCCGTTGTCACCCGTTGTTACCCTTGTCACACTTTTTACAAAACTTTCGAAAAAGTTGAAAAATATTCTAAGTCCAAATTTGAGTCTTGTCACCCGTTGTCACCTGTTGTCACCCGTTGTTACCCTTGTCACACTTTTTACAAAACTTTCGAAAAAGTTGAAAAATATTCTAAGTCCAAATTTGAGTCTTGTCACCTGTTGTCACCCGTTGTCACCCGTTGTTACCCTTGTCACACTTTTTACAAAACTTTCGAAAAAGTTGAAAAATATTCTAAGTCCAAATTTGAGTCTTGTCACCCGTTGTCACCTGTTGTCACCCGTTGTTACCCTTGTCAACACTTTTTACAAAACTTTCGAAAAAGTGAAAATATTCTAAGTCCAAATTTGAGTCTTGTCACCGTTGTCACCCGTTGTCACCCGTTGTTACCCTTGTCACACTTTTTACAAAACTTTCGAAAAAGTTGAAAAATATTCTAAGTCCAAATTTGAGTCTTGTTACCCGTTGTCACCCGTTGTCACCCGTTGTTACCCTTGTCACACTTTTTACAAAACTTTCGAAATGTTGAAAAATATTCTAAGTCCAAATTTGAGTCTTGTTACCCGTTGTCACCCGTTGTCACCCGTTGTTACCCTTGTCACACTTTTTACAAAACTTTCAAAAAAGTTGAAAAATATTCTAAGTCCAAATTTGAGTCTTGTCATCCGTTGTCACCCGTTGTCACCCGTTGTTACCCTTGTCACACTTTTTACAAAACTTTCGAAAAAGTTGAAAAATATTCTAAGTCCAAATTTGAGTCTTGTCACCTGTTGTCACCCGTTGTTACCCTTGTCACACTTTTTACAAAACTTTCGAAAAAGTTGAAAAATATTATAAGTCCAAATTTGAGTCTTGTTACCCGTTGTCACCCGTTGTCACCCGTTGTTACCCTTGTCACACTTTTTACAAAACTTTCGAAAAAGTTGAAAAATATTCTAAGTCCAAATTTGAGTCTTGTCACCCGTTGTCACCTGTTGTCACCCGTTGTTACCCTTGTCACACTTTTTACAAAACTTTCGAAAAAGTTGAAAAATATTCTAAGTCCAAATTTGAGTCTTGTCACCTGTTGTCACCCGTTGTCACCCGTTGTTACCCTTGTCACACTTTTTACAAAACTTCGAAAAAAGTTGAAAATATTCTAAGTCCAAATTTGAGTCTTGTCACCCGTTGTCACCTGTTGTCACCCGTTGTTACCCTTGTCACACTTTTTACAAAACTTTCGAAAAAGTTGAAAAATATTCTAAGTCCAAATTTGAGTCTTGTTACCCGTTGTCACCCGTTGTCACCCGTTGTTACCCTTGTCACACTTTTTACAAAACTTTCGAAAAAGTTGAAAAATGTTCTAAGTCCAAATTTGAGTCTTGTTAACCGTTGTCACCCGTTGTCACCCGTTGTTACCCTTGTCACACTTTTTACAAAACTTTCGAAAAAGTTGAAAAATATTCTAAGTCCAAATTTGAGTCTTGTTACCCGTTGTCACCCGTTGTCACCCGTTGTTACCCTTGTCACACTTTTTACAAAACTTTCAAAAAAGTTGAAAAATATTCTATGTCCAAATTTGAGTCTTGTCACCCGTTGTCACCTGTTGTCACCCGTTGTTACCCTTGTCACACTTTTTACAAAACTTTCGAAAAAGTTGGTGACAACGGGTGACAACAGGTGACAACAGGTGACAAGACTCAAATTTGGACTTAGAATATTTTTCAACTTTTTCGAAAGTTTTGTAAAAAGTGTGACAAGGGTAACAACGGGTGACAACGGGTGACAACGGGTAACAAGACTCAAATTTGGACTTAGAATATTTTTCAACTTTTTCGAAAGTTTTGTAAAAAGTGTGACAAGGGTAACAACGGGTGACAACGGGTAACAAGACTCAAATTTGGACTTAGAATATTTTTCAACTTTTTCGAAAGTTTTGTAAAAAGTGTGACAAGGGTAACAACGGGTGACAACAGGTGACAACAGGTGACAAGACTCAAATTTGGACTTAGAATATTTTTCAACTTTTTCGAAAGTTTTGTAAAAAGTGTGACAAGGGTAACAACGGGTGACAACGGGTGACAACGGGTAACAAGACTCAAATTTGGACTTATAATATTTTTCAACTTTTTCGCATGTCCCATCCCATACAATTTACAAGTTCAAGCATTACTATCAGAATCACTGCATATGTTAATAATGTCTTTCAATACCACTTTTGGTTGAAAACGTTCAGCCATCAAAGTCATTTTGCTCGCCTCTGCTTCACCCTCTGTATCTGTTTCTGGTATGATAGTTATAACGTTCTCTTGGTTACTAGATTTCTGCTTTCGATCTTGATACAACTTTGATCCCTTTGAAGAGCCAGTTTGAGAAAACTCCAGCTGTTTGTATCTGCATTTCCTTTTATTCTCTTTTTTCAATTCGATTTCGCTGAAAGACTTGGTTTCGTTTGTTTGAAGGCTTTGAAATAGAGATTTCTCACTCAAAAACTGGTTGATTCCCGATCGCTTCTTGAAGACGCCACTATTCGATGTTTTCTTGAGAGACATTGCGCTCGCGAACTACTTCACTAAACGCGAAGTGAACACTCCTCGTTCATATGCCTTATTGGTATATATTTTCGCGTGTTACAAATTTTCGCGAATCGGGAAATTTTTTCGAAAAAACGTAATTCGCGTGTATTAAATTTTGCGATTGCCGACTTCTGGAAAATTTTCGCGTGTATTAAATTTCGCGATTCACTAAACTAGGTATCTTCAGAAAGTGGGAATATAAAGCAAGAAAAAGACTGATTTTGCTTGAAAAACAACGTTTTTGATGTAAAAATACTAACAAAATACTAAGAAAAATTTTTTCGCGTGTATTTAATTTCGCGATTTTGTAAATTTGAAAAATTTAAACAGTATCAAATTTCGCGAAAATTGACCGAAAAACTCGCGAAATTAAGTACCCGCGAAAATTTGTAACACGCGAAAATATATACCAATAAGGTATACACTGGATACACAAGTAACAGATTTTTGCTGATTTCTCGTGTACTAGCTATGTCTGCAGTAGTGATAGTATTGTTCACTCTCCTTCCCTCGTTAAATGATTTTTCGAAAATCACTCATCCAATTCCCAAAAGAGACTTCAAACTTTCCTGTGAGAGTCGGATTCTTCCACATAAGTCGTTATGACGTTTCAAGCTGTGAGAAAGATGCAAAAGTCGTGTTGTGTATAAAAAATTTAGTGTTAACACCGGAAATTTTCAAACTTCAACCTCAAAAAACCACCTTGCCAACACGTGCCTCCAAAGGATTTTCATACCACAGTGGAGCCAAGACACTCAACCAATCAAGTCTTATGTATGTATGTTAATTTCAGCTCTTCTGGGAACAGTCTTGGAAAGATATTTCCAATTGAAAATTTTGTGTCACTATAAGCATTTTGACCGGATTTCTTGTCTAATGATGTTTTTCTCACATTAGATTTCACAAATGTATCCGGCTTGGAATACTAGCCTTACTTTCAAACTTTTTTTTCTCCAAATGTACAAAAAGAAAGAATTAGAGAACTTTTTAAAAATAAGACTGATAAACATTTTTTTTTTAAATCAGACATCTTCGAGCCGCCATGACAGTTGTCCTTTGCGGACAAAGCTAGAACATCAATTGTTTTCGGAAACAAAGGAAATACAATGATCGCTCTCCAGTAGGAATAAAAACGCTGACAGACACTGTGACTTGACACACATGAGGTGCCAATCCATGGAGCATACCATCACACTTAAACGACACTGGGAGAGCGAAGCTCACGCGAGGCACTCTTGTATCAGAGTAATGGTACCCAATTCTCCTCACAATTGCATGGGTTGACTTGCCAAGCGAATCGTAGTGACACGGTGGATATCGAACTCAGGCTTCCCAGGCGGGAGCCAAAGATGATAACCACTACACCACTACGAGAAAAATACATCTTATATTGCACGAGTAAAAGTGTGCTAACTGGTTTATCGTCAACTTGAAAAGTATCAGTAAGTTTTATTCTCTCCATTTCTTTTATAAGAAATAAGATGAAATTTTCACATTAGAATTTAGATGCATATTAATGAGAGTGTTGATAGAGAAAACTGCTCAATCGTAATGAACATTTAATTGTCCGTGTTGTTTATGGGTGCTTTTTCACTGGGACTGTCTGGCGAAAATCGATTAGCTGAAACAAAGAAAATTGGTAGGAAAACATTACTGACTCCCAAAACAGTTGTCAAAACGTTTACAACTCTTTGAATTTGAAGAAAATTTTATTAAAAATCATCAACTTGCATATCAAGGGATTTAGAATTACAGCCTTCTAATGAACATTTTCTGTGACAAGATTCCTCGTCTTTTGTATCAAATCAATACAGATGAAAGTTTGCTCTTCAACTCTATCGGGAAAGAAAACACTTTTCCCATATGACCAATTTTTTACAAAAGAATCCCTCTGCACATTCTGCTACTTTTATGGCAACCAATTTATTTATGCTGCCTTTTTCTCTTAATTGGGCATTAAGCCAAGAGAGGTCTACCCCTCTCTTGGGGGGGGGGGGGTTTGTAGGGGTTCGAAATACCGTCTTCCCATCAAAATTTTTGCTGAATCCCGGAATCCCGAAAATTGAAAAAATAATAACATCGTCACATCGGCTTTTACAGGGCAAGAATTTACCTAAATACCGTCACCGTCTGATTTTAAAATACCGTTTTCCCGTCTTTTTCGTCAAATCCCGTAATACCGTACTAAAAAAGGGGCAATCTCGTCACACCGTAAAAGTACAACCTCCCCCTCTCTTGGAGGACAAAAAGTTTAATGACCAATTTTCGACGTTAAATCTGGAATGCTGATATGAAGCGATGAAAATCTGATGTTAAGCACGAATCTTCATTTTATATTTTTTACAACCCTTAGAAATTTATGAAAAGGACCGTTGATGAGAACCACTTATCTATCTAGCGTAGTGAAAAAGCACCCCTATTGGTATTCCCTGTAGAGTCTTTTAGTTAACATGTGTCTGTTGAGTCCTCTTTTGTTTAGTGTCCTCTTATTGTTTTGAGTGTCTTTTCTATTCCCAAATTGCGTTATATATGTTATTTGTAATTCCTCTAGGGAAATTAGGATATGAATATTAGCTGTAATTTTGTACATAGAAATCAGTTCAACACTGACAGGCGTGAGTGAGTGTCTTGTGCTTGTGTGCGAGAGGTGCGTTTTACTAAAAATTAATTTACTATATGCGTTGTCGTCTTATCTCGGCTCTCTATGGTTTTGTAGTATTTTAGGTTTGTTTAAGTTCAAGAATTGGTGTTTCCTTTTACATTTTTTGTTTTCTGTTTGGTTTCCTTAAGTTTGGTTCCTTTTTGTCCATTAAAGCTGAGATATTTTGACCAGTCAAATTATTCAAAACATATTCGTCCTCCACTCACAGAGAGAAAGTAATTAACAAAAATGTTTCTTTAAAAAAATGAGGACGTCATCATTTTTACAGCCAAAATAGATTTTTGCTAATTTCTGTTAACGTCCTCAAAAGAGTTTAAAAAGTTGTAGATGTACCTGCTGTTTGGCAAAATTTTATCTCTTTAGTAGTACTTTTATTGTTTTTATGAGATACTCAAACTTTTTCCTTAACATCTCAAAAAAGACAAAAAAATTATTTTATTAGAAGGCAGTCCTGAAATCTACATCCTAATAAAATTCTTTTGTAGGATGTCACTGTCTAAATGATTGTGGTTTTAAGAAATGGTTTTTGTGAAATTCCTTCCTTTTTGAAAGTGAGTTTTTGAGACAGGGGGTCTTAATGTACTGACTTAATAGACGCCTTTCATTGCAAAGATTGCACTTTGCTAGGTGCTTTTGATTTCACCAAAATTATCTCCTAAAGGCCTCATCGTTATGCTCTGAGTATGTTAATCGTTATAAAATTCTTCTTTTAACAGCACCTAGCAAACTTATAGCGGAATTCTTTTCTAAGTTAAACCCTATTTCTATTTCTGCCAGAGTAGAAAAGGGTACAAACTCATAGGTTTGTCTCTCAAAGAGTTCCAAAATCACTAAAACCAAGAATCTTCCTCTTAAAGGGTTACAATTTTAAGGGGTTGACTTTCCATTTTTGGCTCGGACATACCCGTAACCTACTACCCCCTCCTTTGGCCAGACCCTTTATACTGAACGCAGCTCAATTCAATTTAATTCAATTCAAAGTAATTTATTCGCCTGCATATCATTGAAGATTTACATATTTTAAGTTTCTATAAATTAGGGGAGGGAATGCAGGCCAGGAGTCCATCCAATAGACGTACCGTCTAATCAATTTGAATGAACACCTGGTCGCGTGAGCTGGTCATGTCGAATTTTATTATAGGAGGTATCTTAAGGGTTATAAAAACTAATTAAACTTTAACAATCAGAATAAAAACAATGTTTACATACCTAACCATAAATAAACAATGACACATAATAAAAGGAAAAATTAATAACAATAATACAAACGAAAAAAATTATGATTTCATTTTCAAAGTATGTGAGGAGGATTAGATGTGAAGGGAGTCTCTAACCTTCTTTTTGATCGTATATTCAGATAATGGTCTACGATCAGTCTTTGTATGTAATAATAGTTGGTTCCAATTTAAAAGTTTCAGGTAACCATTTCTTGTGTGAAAAATGTGTGTTAGGGTTTTATAGTCTAGCACATTTGTAACGGCTTCAGAAGAAAGATTAGGTAGAGTTTGATGTACAAGTTGAATATTGAATACAGTATTTGGTAAAGTTGAAATTTTTAAAAGTTAAAATTTGAAAAAGTTAGAATACGCAATACAGCATTTATGAACGCGTTTTTAGCCAGATTGCTCGTATAAGTGAACCTTGTAATAATACATACCTAAAAAACTTTTTTCAAAACATCTACTTTAATTCTAGTAAATAGCAATTCATCGGTTCGATTTAAAAGTCGATAATTTAACGAATTCAAATCATCGATATCACCATATTTTTTCGTTTCTGTCCAAAAAATAGTACGTGCTAATTTCACTTCACGTTTAGCTGGTGCATGACTTAACATTTTGTATCTAGCAACATTTTTTAGTTGTCTATGTATTTTCAAACCGTTTTTACGTAACCGATGAGATACATTATCGTCTTCACCACCCCATTGCCAAAATATATTCGAGTAACCGTTTGCAAGTTCAAAGTGTGCTTTCGTTGTTGACACAACTCCTCCAAAATGTTCATACTGGAGAGGCATATAACTTAACGTGTCCACCGCTACTGACATATGTGCAGGAGATTTACGACAGTCGTAAAATACGATCGTTTTCTGGAACAAGATCTACGTCATGGAAAACGAAGCATGTATACGGGAAATAACGTAACGCTTCTTTGAAACCAATATTACGTATTTTACCACGGTTGAACGGATGTTCGTCCGATTGTTCAATCACAAAAATACGGTAATGAATTTGCTGATGGCGCAACACGGCGTGTAACTGACGTAACATTACGGGGAGATGTTGTTCGCGGTTACGGAATGGAATTATGATAGCCGTACGAGTGCCACCTATGCACCCTGTAGGCATGTACCACCCACCTCTGTTAACAAATGAAAGTTAATTTTTTTGAATACATTCCATACTTAAAATTGTCTTATTAACTTTTAAAGGACCTTGAAGATTTTTAGCTTCGCATCTTTGTCCTCTTTGTATTTTGCACATGACTTTTTTATAGCTCAAAAGCTCTGGTTCATTCACTTTTTGGTCATTATTCTGCATGAAATTGATGAAAAACAACGGACAGAAATGCAAGGTTTTATCACCAACAAGGTTCCAAACTTCCATTAAGATTTGTGCTTTACTTACAGGTTTCACAGATGTTGCTGTAGTTGTATTTACCGTTGGATGAACTATCTTAAATCTAGGATCTTCTTCCTCGGCTGTTTTCTCACCAATATCTTTCCCTTGAACTTTTTCTGGTATCTAAAAAAAAAAAAAAGGAAAAAATATCTTATTAATTTTATCATGACTGACCTCGCTTAAGTACCGTGAAAAGCACAGCTCAAAATCATATATTTACGCTGTGCCGACGAATCGAGATTCTATTCATCGTGCAATCAGCGAAGACAAAAGTAACCATGACGACCATCCAAGATCTTGGATGAGCGTCATAGTCGATATTTTTATTCCCTTCGTTGAAAACACAACTTACAAAAAGTCATCAATGCTTTGTAAAAAGAGTCAGTGATAGAGAATCATAACATGAAGTCTGTCTATTATTTCGATTCAATTAAAGTGACATTTCCATAATTAAAAGTTTAGTAATTACTGTTATACATTTGGGGATCATGTAAAAGATTTCTTTCGAAATAAACTCATTTTAACTACACTTGGAGATTTCTGGGGAATTCGTAAATAGTAAACTGCATACTGATACAGTCTGCTAGACATTAATATGGTAATATTTGCTCTTCATCTTTGATTTTTTCTACAGTGATTAAATTGACACATGCGCGATAAAATTTCTATTATTTGTCTTCAGAGGTTACTATTTTCTTTGAAAACTTCACCTCTGATACTCAGGGTATCGCTTAAGGGCTATGACCATAGTGAATTTTTAATATTTGCCACTTATAAAATGTAAAGTTCTACTTGATGTAGCCCACAAAACTGTGGCATGTTATACATTTTCTGTTAGGCCAATCATCCTTGAGTATGAAAATTCAAGAATTGCAATGAAAGAATTTGATGAAAAAGAAAATGAAGACTTTTGCGAAGAAGAGTATTTCAACTTTGAAGAGCTTAGTTTCGGCGGAGAAAAAACATTTTGAAAAGTTTTTTGCGGTTGGGTAGATAATGTATCTTTTATCAAACTAAAATAAATTTTTCGGAAAATCTTTCTAAAAGCTTATTTGTCTCAAAATCTTGAATATAGTGCTTTTTGACCAATTTCCCATACCAATTTTTCATAGAAAAACAGCCATAACTTTTGAACCATTAATTTAGAAAATTTTTCCGAAAAATTTAAAACAGTTCACTTCTTTGCGGACAGTTTGAAAAAACTTAGCATTTGTTATAAAAGAAGGTGGTACAACATATTATTAACTTTTCAAAGTTCAGAACGTTATTTTTGTAATTAAATTCTTGATTACTCTTAAGAGATTTGATTAAAAAGCAATTTATAAAGGCAATTCTTTGTTAAAAGTGTTAAAGAAACTAAAACATAACTTTTATGTTAAAATACTAAAATCAGTTTTCCGGCCATGGTCAGGGCCCTTAAGGGCTCTGACCATAGTCAAAAGATAGAATACGCAGATTTGGAGATAAATTTTTGTATTGAGTTCCTTAACACTTTTAACAAAAATTCTCTTTATAAGTTGTTTCTGAAATTATTCTATCATTAGTAACAGTGCCGTAGGAAGTATTTTCTTATTGGGAGGGCTGAAGTTTAGTGACACCACGAGGGCCAACCATGGTTTCGCCCGAGGGGGGAATTTTGGAAAATTAAGCTCTAGATTGCTTGAAAATGCACTCAAAATAAAATGCTTTCAAGAAAAAACGAGAAAAAATTTGCATTTTGCAAAATAACCATTTTTGAAAAAATGCGTCACGTCTACGGCACTGAGTAATTAGCAATTAAATTACAAAAATGACGTTATGAACCTTAAAAGTACGTTAATAAAATGTTATTTTACCCTCTTTTACAAAAAGTGCTAAAAGTTTTAATGGGTAATGAACCTTTTTGCTTCGATTTTTTTTTTAATTGTCTGCAAAAGATTGAACTATCTAAAGTTTTTCAGAAAATTTTTCTCAATCGATGTTTCAAAAGTTATGACTCTTTTTGTGCAAAAAGTTGGGATGGAAAATTGGTCAAAAGCCACTACTTTCAAGATTTTGAGACAAAAAAGCGTTTACAAAATTTTTCCAAAAATCTATTTTTAGATTGGTTAAAGATACACTATCTAGTACAAAAATCTTTTCAAAATCTTTTTTCTTCGCCGAAAATAAGCTCCTCAAAGTTGAAATACTTGTCTTCGCAAATGTCTTCATTTTCTTCTTAATCAAATTTTTTCAATGCAATTTTTGAATTTTCAGATTTAAGAATAGGTGGCCTTACAGAAAATGTATAACATGCTATAGTTATGTTGGTTACATCAGTCAGAAAGCACATTGTAAACATGACAATTATGAAAAATTCACTATGGTCAGAGCCCTTAATAAAGAAAGAACAGTCCTTTATTTAGTGTTCTAGGAGTCGCCTCGTTAGATCTGTAGTTTATATTGCCCTACAGCTTGCGAGATACTGACATATGGCTGAGCGAGTGTATTACCCTGGGGTGAACCACTATGGAACAAAGCATGCGTTTTCCACTCTTACCCAGAACCCAGCTGGCACACAACGTTGTTTCAACGTTCACCTAACGTTAAATGGACGTTGTGAACGTTAAATAAACGTTGAAACAATGTTGTGTGCCACCTGGGAATGTATTTTGGCTATCAGTCACCGACAGGCTTCTTAATTTTCTGACTGATGATTTGCTTTTACATAGCCGAGCGAAGGTACATTTCATTTCAAAGTTAATCGCAAATCATCGTGTAGGAATCCTCCTCTGTTTGTTGATGCACAAATCAAAATTCTTTGGCATATAATTTTAAGAATCAAGATGGAATAAATTAAGGAAAGAAATTGCAACGAAAAAACACATTTTTGTGAGAAAAAAAAACACAGAAGTCACAAAAAAAGCGAAAGTTAAATCTTAGCTAGAAATATTGTAAACGTTTCTTGTTAGGATAAACTTTATAAGATTTAAGGGATCGAAAAGTTAAGAAATCCTAAGAATGTTAACCATCAAACACCTCAATTTTAGCTTTCTTCGAGTCAAAACCCCACAGCAGGTGGGTCCTCTATAATTAGAACAACGTGGGGAAGCAATTTTCCAAAATCGGTATTTTTTCCTCCCCCCTCGCCTCGTACTAAGCAAAATATTGTTGGAATAATTATGGAAAACTATTTGCATATTTTGCCTTTTTCGCCCAAACTGCTGATCTTAGTGGGTAAAAAGGAAAGATCCTCTATTGTATTGTACTTTCGAGGTGTGAATAATGAAATTTTGGTTCTTGCTCGAAGGTTTAATTTTAAGCTTTAAGGGGGGGGGGGCGTTTTCACTTTTACGGTATGACGGTATTGGGTCTTTTTACCCCCGGTAAATCGGTATTACGAGAAAAAAACGACGGGATTACGGTATTGCATTTTCTACCGGTATCGGTAAATTGCCTGTTTTTTTGTCGGTATTTCGATATTTTTATCAATAAAAAACGGTATTTCGGTATATAACTATTTACCTTTTAGTTCCTTCATGAGTTTTATGCAGAAAAAATTTCAAAAAAGATAAGTCTATTCCGCTATTTTAACCGGTAAAATTTTCTTGCTCGCTTCGTTCGCACAATCTTGGATGATAAGCAAAACTTTACGATATCTAGACAAATATTTTCGTTATTTTTCTGCGGGCGCATTTTTTAATGACAACTTTTGTGATGAAAATACTGCATCCAACGAAAGAGTCTAGATAAAACTTTCTCCGTCAGCACTAAATGATATGGTCGTCTCTCTGTATTCACTTATATTGCTACTACAATACAATACACTGATACTGCAGTAACTTAGAGACAGTAAAGGCGGTATTTAATCCTTCAATGATTAGTAAAAGTAGGTAGTTCTAAAAACATCTTGTGCAGCATCGAACGATTAAAAAATAATTCACATCATGATGCACATGATCTCGCATGATGCGTTTTCAGGCAATCTAGGCATTCTAAATTTTAAATTTTTTCTTGGGCGAGACTCTTGGAACGCCGCACCGGGTACGGCAGGTACGGCGCTCGCCGTACCATATTTTTGCCAACAAATGGTCAGTGTTAAATAAAATCAAAAATTGTGTGACCAAACAAGGCATACTTCACTTGGCTAACAATAGCGTATTAAGGCCGTTTTTCAATAACAAAGGAGAGCGAAAATTGTCGAAAAATTTTCGCGCTCGCTTCGCTCGCGTTCTTGTGTTCCATTTATTTTCATTCCTCCGATAGGGGGGTTTAACTTTAGAATTCGCGTCCTCTATTTGCACCACAGCACCACCTCTATGAAGCCTGTATTGAAGTCTACGGCTTCTCACACCATGATTGGCCCAGACCTCGATTTTAAAGTAATTCTCAATATAAAAGACATCTTACGGGTCTGCTAGGAAGAAGTTATTGGGGGAAAGGCTTAATTTTGCATTTGCCTCCCGTAACAAGCAAGTAACTTTATGAAAGCTCAAATAGCTGTAAAAGAGGCCTTATAAAGTCGACGAAACGCGAGAATAAGGTCACAAAACTAGCAAAAAACTTTATATATTGGCGAAAATGTTTGGTATAAGAATAGGTCAATCTGTTTAAAAGAGACCATAAAAAAAGTTAAATTTAGCGCAATAAGGTCACAATCTCTAACCAAAGATGTAAAAGCAAAATTGGTGCGTGAAAGTGAAAATGGTTTTTTTCGCGCGTGAATACGTGAATTGGAAAAAATTTGTGCGTGGATACCTGAATTGAGGTTTGACTGGGGGCCTCATAAAGTATAAGACTTGTTTGTACAGTTTCTAATTTGTTACTACACAATAGATTTGATAACTGAAAAGGTTCGAAAAAAAACATAAAAATAATATCGGTATCGGTATTAGGCTTCCTTCACCGACGGTATTACGGTATTTGACCCAAAATTTTGTCGGTATGACGGTATTTAAGACCCCTGAAAACCCCCCCTTTAAGTAGTAATTTATTCCCGCAGATAGTACCCTTACCGACCGACAGGGTTGCACCGCTTAGGTTCAAAAAATGGACCGTGGGACTCGGTTTTTTTGAAAGTTTTGCTAAAATACGAAAAAAATACCATCAACTTTGATCTTTCTGCAATCCTGCCTGGGACTCCTGGAGATGAAAAAAGGATCCCCGTAGCTCTTTTTGCCCAGTTCCCCCGGGATCTGTTTGTACTAAAATTTGTGTCACTGAATAACCGTCTCAGGAAATGTCCTTTTGTCATACAACAAGCGGATTTCCAATCCTATCTTTTGTGGGGAGGGGGGGGGCAACGATAGATGTGATCAAAAATGAGCTTGTTGAAAGCGTGATTTTTGAAAGCCTGACAGAAATTGTTTAGAACCTACTTGAAGCATGGGGATAGTTTGCGTCCGAAGTAGAGAATCTTTGATAATGGGGTTAAATTTTTGCTGACCGCAAAATGTTTGAAAATGTGCTGATTCAGGAAAAAATCCTTTGTGAAAATCAATAATAACTTTCAACGGCAAGTTCGCAATGTATGTAGACCTGAAATCGTCGGGTTTTCACTACCGTCAAATTCGAAATTGACGGACTTTCACGTCCAACATTTCCGAAGCGTCTGACGTGCATGCATTGTTAGATCTAAACAATTCGTCAAAGTCTTCACTGTGGTAAATTTCGTAAATTGACTGGCTTTTAAGTCTTACTTTTCCGAAACGTCAGACGTGCATATGCTTTATTTATATGCGCTCTCATTACACTTGTAATCTAACAATTCAAAATAGGTCTCCTTGGTCGTGCAAGATAAGGCAAGTCTCCAATCAAAGTCACTTAATAAGTTAAGGCCTGTAAAGATAGACACTCTCATGGATAGTGAAATATCGGTCTCCTGGGTCGCACAAGGTAACACAAGTCTCCAAGCAAAGTCACTTAATAAGTTAAGGCCTGTAAAAGATAGACACTCTCAGAGACAGTGAAATATCGGTCTCCTTGGTCGCGCAAGGTAACGCAAGTCTCCAAACAAAGTCACTTAATAAGTTAAGGCCTGTAAAAGATAGACACTCTCATGGATAGTGAAATATCGGTCTCCTGGGTCGCACAAGGTAACGCAAGTCTCCAAGCAAAGTCACTTAATAAGTTTAAGGCCTGTAAAAGATAGACACTCTCATGGATAGTGAAATATCGGTCTCCTTGGTCGCGCAAGGTAACGCAAGTCTCCAAACAAAGTCACTTAATAAGTTAAGGCCTGTAAAAGATAGACACTCTCATGGATAGTGAAATATCGGTCTCCTGGGTCGCACAAGGTAACGCAAGTCTCCAAGCAAAGTCACTTAATAAGTTAAGGCCTGTAAAGATAGACACTCTCATGGATAGTGAAAATATCGGTCTCCTGGTCGCACAAGGTAACGCAAGTCTCCAAGCAAGTCACTTAATAAGTTAAGGCCTGTAAAAGATAGACACTCTCATGGATAGTGAAATATCGGTTCCTTGTCGCGCAAGGTAACGCAAGTCTCCAAACAAAGTCACTTAATAAGTTAAGGCTGTAAAAGATAGACATCTCATGGATAGTGAAATATCGGTCCCCTGGGTCGCACAAGGTAACGCAAGTCTCCAAGCAAAGTCACTTAATAAGTTAAGGCCTGTAAAGATAGACACTCTCATGGATAGTGAAATATCGGTCTCCTGGGTCGCACAAGATAACGCAAGTCTCCAAGCAAAGTCACTTAATAAGTTAAGGCTGTAAAGATAGACACTCTCATGATAGTGAAATATCGGTCTCTGGGTCGCGCAAGGTAACGCAAGTCTCCAAACAAAGTCACTTAATAAGTTAAGGCCTGTAAAAGATAGACACTCTCATGGATAGTGAAATATCGGTCTCCTGGGTCGCGCAAGGTAACACAAGTCTCCAAACAACCACACTTAATATGTTAAGGCCTGTATAGATAGACACTCTCAGGGATAGTGAAATATCGGTCTCCTGGGTCGCGCAAGGTAACACAAGTCTCCAAGCAAAGTCACTTAATAAGTTAAGGCCTGTAAAGATAGACACTCTCATGGATAGTGAAATATCGGTCTCCTGGGTCGCGCAAGGTAACACAAGTCTCCAAGCAAAGTCACTTAATATGTTAAGGCCTGTAAAAATAGATACTCTCATGGATAGTGAAATATCGGTCTCCTGGGTCGCGCAAGGTAACACAAGTCTCCAAGCAAAGTCACTTAATATGTTAAGGCCTGTAAAAATAGACACTCTCATGGATAGTGAAATATCGGTCTCCTGGGTCGCGCAAGGTAACACAAGTCTCCAAGAAAAGTCACTTACTTTATCGGCCCCTTTTTACGCCGGCCCCTTCTAAGCCGGATTGGGATTTCCCATTTGGTTTTCCTGCGGAAGATATTAGGCGCTATAAAATTACGGTTTGTAATATAATATAAAGCTACTATATAAAATAAGATATAACATACAAACGTACAATTAATAATATAATAGATAGAATACATATAATAAGATATTATATGGATTTACCAGGATAGAGAGAGAAGGAAATATTGGTCTCCTTGGTCGCGCAGTATAATACAAGTCTCCGAGATGCTTGGGACTTCCCCTTTGGTTTTCCTCCGGACGATTTGCATTTTGATTGGACTCTGATTATTCCATCTTTATTTCTATTGGTTGGTATAATGTAAACATTTAAAAATGAGAAAACCTGTAAATATTTTACGTATTTTACGAGATGTAAGGATATATATTTTATCGTGGAAGTTTAGCTTAAAATCTTCCTTTAGTCTATTTATTTTCTTTTGAAGTAGGGCATTTTCACATGATTTAAAAATGAGAAAACCTGTAAATATTTTACGTATACGAGATGCAAGGATATATATTTTATAGTGGAAGTTACTTAAAATCTTCCTTTAGTCTATTTATTTTCTTTTGAAGTAGGGCATTTTCACATGATTTAAAAATGAGAAAACCTGTAAATATTTTACGTATACGAGATGCAAGGATATATATTTTATCGTGGAAGTTTAGCTTAAAATCTTCTTTCAGTCTATTTATTTTATTTTGAAGTAGGGCATTTTCACCTGATTTAAAAATGAGAAAACTTGTAAATATTTTACGTAGGGAGTATACGTACGCAGTGAAGGGGGGAGGGGGTTTAGCAAAAGCGTACATCTATTGTTTAAATGACATCATTTCTATTGTTCTCTGCGTACAAGGGGGAGGGGGTATCAAATTTTTGGAAAATCTTTGCATTACGTACTATATGGATGGCCCCGTATACGAGATACAAGGCTTTATGTATATTCTTCCTTTAGTCTTCTTATTTTCTTTTGAAGTAGGGCATTTTCACATGATTTAAAAATGAGATAACCTGTAAGTTTTACGTATACGAGATGCAAGGCTTTATGTGTATTTTATCGTGGAAGTTTAGCTTTCAATAATGTTTTTTTTTTCTTATTTTGAAGTAGTTAGTTTTTCTATTTGAAAATTAAAAAAAAAACTTAAAAAAATGGAAGTGTCTTTTGTGTCTGTCAGCCATTAAAATACTGACTTTGAAATTAGGTTTTCGCGACCAAGGAGACCAATATTTCTTTCACTATTGCTGGGTGTCTTTATAAATAGGCCTTAATATATTAAGTGACGTTGCTTGGAGACTTGTGTTACCTTGTGCGACCCAGGAGACCGACTTTCACTATCCATGAGAGTGTCTATCTTTACAGGCCTTAGCTTATTAAGTGACTTTGTTTGGAGACTTGTGTTACCTTGCGCGACCAAGGAGACCGATATTTCACTATCCATGAGAGTGTCTATCTTTTACAGGCCTTAACTTATTAAGTGACTTTGCTTGGAGACTTGTGTTACCTTGCGCGACCCAGGAGACCGATATTTCACTATCCATGAGAGTGTCTATTTTTACAGGCCTTAACATATTAAGTGACTTTGCTTGGAGACTTGTGTTACCTTGCGCGACCCAGGAGACCGATATTTCACTATCCATGAGAGTGTCTATCTTTACAGGCCTTAACATATTAAGTGACTTTGTTTGGACTTGTGTTACCTTGCGCGACCCAGGAGACCGATATTTCACTATCCATGAGAGTGTCTATCTTTACAGGCCTTAACTTATTAAGTGACTTTGCTTGGAGACTTGCGTTACCTTGTGCGACCCAGGAGACCGATATTTCACTGTCTCTGAGAGTGTCTATCTTTTACAGGCCTTAACTTATTAAGTGACTTTGCTTGGAGACTTGCGTTACCTTGCGCGACCCAGGAGACCGATATTTCACTATCCATGAGAGTGTCTATCTTTTACAGGCCTTAACTTATCAAGTGACTTTGTTTGGAGACTTGTGTTACCTTGCGCGACCCAGGAGACCGATATTTCACTATCCATGAGAGTGTCTATCTTTTACAGGCCTTAACTTATTAAGTGACTTTGTTTGGAGACTTGTGTTACCTTGCACGACCCAGGAGACCGATATTTCACTATCCCTGAGAGTGTCTATCTTTACAGGCCTTAACTTATTAAGTGACTTTGTTTGGAGACTTGTGTTACCTTGCGCGACCAAGGAGACCGATATTTCACTATCCATGAGAGTGTCTATCTTTTACAGGCCTTAACTTATTAAGTGACTTTGTTTGGAGACTTGCGTTACCTTGCGCGACCCAGGAGACCGATATTTCACTATCCATGAGAGTGTCTATCTTTTACAGGCCTTAACTTATTAAGTGACTTTGTTTGGAGACTTGTGTTACCTTGCACGACCCAGGAGACCGATATTTCACTATCCCTGAGAGTGTCTATCTTTACAGGCCTTAACTTATTAAGTGACTTTGCTTGGAGACTTGCGTTACCTTGTGCGACCCAGGAGACCGATATTTCACTGTCTCTGAGAGTGTCTATCTTTTACAGGCCTTAACTTATTAAGTGACTTTGCTTGGAGACTTGTGTTACCTTGCGCGACCCAGGAGACCGATATTTCACTATCCCTGAGAGTGTCTATCTTTACAGGCCTTAACTTATTAAGTGACTTTGCTTGGAGTCTTGCGTTACCTTGTGCGACCCAGGAGACCGATATTTCACTGTCTCTGAGAGTGTCTATCTTTTACAGGCCTTAACTTATTAAGTGACTTTGCTTGGAGACTTGCGTTACCTTGCACGACCCAGGAGACCGATATTTCACTATCCATGAGAGTGTCTATCTTTTACAGGCCTTAACTTATCAAGTGACTTTGTTTGGAGACTTGTGTTACCTTGCGCGACCCAGGAGACCGATATTTCACTGTCTCTGAGAGTGTCTATCTTTTACAGGCCTTAACTTATTAAGTGACTTTGCTTGGAGACTTGCGTTACCTTGTGCGACCCAGGAGACCGATATTTCACTATCTCTGAGAGTGTCTATCTTTACAGGCCTTAACTTATTAAGTGACTTTGTTTGGAGACTTGTGTTACCTTGCGCGACCAAGGAGACCGATATTTCACTATCAATGAGAGTGTCTATCTTTTACAGGCCTTAACTTATTAAGTGACTTTGCTTGGAGACTTGCGTTATCTTGTGCGACCCAGGAGACCGATATTTCACTGTCTCTGAGAGTGTCTATCTTTACAGGCCTTAACTTATTAAGTGACTTTGCTTGGAGACTTGCGTTATCTTGCACGACCAAGGAGACCTATTTTGAATTGTTAGATTACAAGTGTAATGAGAGCGCATAGAAATAAAGCATATGCACATCTGACGTTTCGGAAAAGTAAGACTTGAAAGCCAGTCAATTTACGAAATTTACCACAGTGAAGACTTTGACGAATTGTTTAGATCTAACAATGCATGCACGTCAGACGCTTCGGAAATGTTGGACGTGAAAGTCCGTCAATTTCGAATTTGACGGTAGTGAAAACCCGACGATTTCAGGTCTACATACATTGCGAACTTGCCCTTTCAACACGCCTGTTTCACAAAACGCCATATTGGAAAGTTTGGCCAAAGTTTTGTCTCCGGTGTAAAAAATACTCTAAATCTTCAGCCCCACCAAAAAGCTAACCTTGTTTACATCTTTATTTGAAACTATCCCCACTGGACTTTTTTACCTAAGAACAATAGAATTACTACCCCCATGAGGTTTCATTAAGAGTTTTAATCCCCACTGTGAGTCTACTTTCGGCTGAACTTTGCTTTTTGATAATTTTTTTGGCGAGGTCGCCATTTTGAAAAAGAATGTCTAAAATCCAAATAACAAAAAAATTCTTGGAGTTGAAAGATGTAATCAAAAATGAGAAACAAACAGCAATAACAGATTTGCAATCCCTTATTCTCAAATAAAAACATTGTTTCGTACTGTTTTTACCTTCCAAAAACAACCAAAATCTAGTGTACTGTTTTACAGTCCGCCTAAGCAAAAGCATATAACCATATACTACCGGGCCACTTAATCGCGCCACCCAGTCTATAAAAAAAGCTTTAAGTGGAATCCGGGCTACTACACAACCGGTTCTCTCCTTTTAATCGATCTTCCTTAATTAAAAGTCATAAGCTATATTGTCTTAAAGGTAGGGTAGAGCAATGAAGTATAAGCCCGAAGGGCTAAAAGTCAATCTCCTTGGTAGGATCTGAAGCCAACAAATCCTACCAAAGTTACGCGGCCTTGAGCGGCTCGCCTGGTTTTTACACAAATGACAGATTGAAACTAAAATTCACTGCTGAATCTCGAAAACAATATCAATCGTAAACAAAGGAATTGCTAGATTCAATCTGTCGTCAAAAATGCGGCGCATTTTTAAGACTTCACTTTTTCTTGCCTGAGAAAGGTTAGAGATTGAACTCTAGCCCTTCGGGCTTTAAACTCAATGGGGTAGAGGCTTTCCTTAAAACAAAAGATTTATTTAAGGAGGATACATTAACATGAACAAAGGGAGCGTTTCGTGCAATAAAGTATATTTCAGCAAAACAGAAAAGCTAAAAAAAAAGAGAGAAAAAATGTAAAAATTGAATCATGAATCAGTGTTGTTAATGCTTGAGGACGATTAATCTCAAAACTTAAGCAAAATCAGTTTTCTGTTACAAAAAGATTTCGTGAAGCTACAAAGAACTGTGATAAACCAGTGTATTCATTTATCATAAATCTCTTTGTTTGTTGATAATGGATTTAATTAAGGAAGGTCTGCAGTGTGAACACGACCATTTATAAGGTAATATTTGCTCCTCATCTTTGATTTTTTCTACAGTGATTAGATTGACACACGCGCGATAAAATTTCTATTATTGGTTTTCAGAGGTTAATATATTCTTTGAAAACTTAACCTCTGATACTCAGGGTAGGGCGTACAGGGTTTGCGATTTCCGAAATATCGAATAATTTTGAGAACATTTCCACGAAAAAAGGGGATAAAAACTTTATAATACCGAAATTCGAAGCAAGAGTTCATGGATTTCCGATACCGAAACAATTTCAGAATTCCAAATTACAGAAGAAATTTTACCTGATTTCCGAAATTCCGAAGAAAAAAGGGTCGATTTCCGCAATTCCGAAAAACCGTACGCCCCCTCCCCCACGAGGAAGCTTAAGACGTGCCATATAAAAGACACCCCTTCTCCACAGACCCGCTGAAAAATTTAGCCAAAATATCGTCTCCAGTAGAAAATTATGCTCTAATTTTTGTCCCCGCTGAAAATAATCTGCTAAGTAAATCCTCACTGCAAAATATTGGGCTATTTTTCCTATCCCCGCTAAATATTCTGGTTCAAAAACAATGGAATTCAAATCCCCAGCCATAAAAGACATCGGAATATCAATCCCGTTGACTTTTGGTCCGTTATTTTTGCCCCCAATGGCTGGAAAAATCCTACTGGGTCTGTGAGAAGGGGTTGTTAAAAACTAAGCGCTAGGACAATGAATAAACAGTGTGTGTTGGTACAGAGAGTAAAGTATTAACATTCTTAGACTAGTAAAAACTTGAAGAGACCCCTAACATTCTTAGAGACAAATAATTGAAACTGAAAAAATAATCGAAAAATATTAAATATCCAATGTTCGCTGTTTTACTGGCAAAAAGACTTACCCTCGATTTATATTTTTGAAGTAACACGCAAAAAACCTTTTTCTTTAATCTCCTTCAAACAACTTGACACGATAGAGATTAAACTGCACCCACTAAACTAAAAGTCAAAAACAGTAGTTCGTATGTGCAGTGAAACTAAAAAAAATTGCTAAAATAAAAACTGCATAGATTTTGAGTAAAAAAAATAATTAAAAAAAGGTATAATCCTATTCCCCTTATTTGGCACTATGTAATGGGGTTAGCGGTTAATAAACGGTAAAAGAGCGCTCCGTGCTAGCTGGGATACGTCTAAAGTTCCCTGCTGTGCTATAAACATTGTCTTTTTCACAATTTAGGGTTTGGTAAAAATAATCCAATTGTCTCCAAGAAAAAGTAGTCATGTGTAACATTTGGAATTTTGTGTACAGATGAGGAGAAAAAGTTAAGATTGTACATAGAAATCAGTTCAACACTGCGAGACGGGAGTGAGTGTCTTGTGTGTGAGAGGTGCGATTTACGTGCGTTGAGGTTTTGATAATCGTAATTTAATTTTTATAGAATTTTGGATGTTAATCACTTCAGTGTGAAAATCTACTTATTTTCTAATTCGTTAATTCGAAAACTCAATCGAAAATAACTTCATTTATTTTTCGTTCAACACAACATCTTTATATATCTTTCTCAATAGTAGCAGCCGTCTAGTTACATGAGCAAGGTGAAAATACCAAATAATTAATAATAAATATTTACGTCCTAGACATAAGTTATTCATAATCAAATAATTAAACTCTATGTTTGGCCCATATTAGAAACTCATACGTGTTAAATTTACAATTGTGAAAGAAAGTGTACTCTGGGCGGGAGGGGGGCCAACTAACGACTTGTGAAGACTGAATTCAGACAGCCGAATAAGTAACACGTGTAAGAGGCTATTCAGCGGAACGCTGACGACTATTTTGCGGAACGCTCAAAATACACATATATTGCGGAACAATCTATCTAAAGCTATTTTGTGGAACGCTCAAAATAAATCCATTTAGAATTTATATTAAACATCATATATAATAATTGGTTTCTGGATGTTAATCACTTAAGTGCTGAAAATCCAGCTAGGTTAGATTTTCACCTGAATTTTGTCATCGGTTATAAGAACATTTTATCATCTTTGTCCCCCAAGTTTTCTTTGTGACCATGCCTTTTTCTGGACAATCTCTTGATGAAGTTTTTGAAAGAATTAAAATTCTTGAAGGGTTTTTGCATAATGTGTTATCTAAGTTGTAAGATTTCAAAAATATTTTTGCTCATAGCTCAGCTTTGCTTTGTATCTGTAATCGCGAGGGGCAAATCACTAAAAAAAATCTCGTAAACAATTTTATAAATCTAAAATAAATCAAAAATAAATCAGAAATCAAAAATAAATCAGAAATAAATCATAAATCAAATCTCGTACACCATTTTTCGAGTAATTTGCCCCTCGTGTAATCGCACAATGGCTTTCACTACTTTTTCCCTGTTATGAAAGTAAACAAGAAGCCGGAGCGGCGTGAAGGTCCAGCTGAAGTGGCAATAACCGAATGTCGTTTGTACCGGGTTCCTTAAGTGATGCAAAAGAATTTCCTTCCCATCCTCCACTCTGAGCTTCTATACCGTGAAAAGCACAGCTCAAAATCATATATTTACGCTGTGCCGACGAATCGAGATTCTATTCATCGCGCAATCAGCGAAGACAAAAGTAACCATGACGACCATCCAAGATCTTGGATGAGCGTCATAGTCGATATTTTTATTCCCGTCGTTGAAAACACAACTTACAAAAAGTCATCAATGCTTTATAAAAAGAGTCAGTGATAGAGAATCATAACATAAGTCTGTCTATTATTTCGATTCAATTAAAGTGACATTTCCATAATTAAAAGTTTAGTAATTACTGTTATACATTTGGGGATCATGTAAAAGATTTCTTTCGAAATAAACTCATTTCAACTACACTTGGAGGTTTCTGGGGAATTCGTAAATAGTAAACTGCATACTGATACAGTCTGCTAGACATTAATATGGTAATATTTGCTCTTCATCTTTGATTTTTTCTACAGTGATTAGATTGACACATGCGCGATAAAATTTTTATTATTTGTCTTCAGAGGTTACTAATTTCTTTGAAAACTTAACCTCTGATACTCAGGGTAGAGCTTCTATTCTTTGACACTTTCTTTGTATTACTAAGTTTTGAATTTTTTTGATGCATTTCCCGAAATTTCGAAACTTTTGCCGCTTAGGGTATTCGAACCCACTATATACAAAGCACCTATGATTAGAACACCAGCACCTTAACTACTCAGCCATCGAGTCACAACTGCATTAAGGAGTTCAAAGTTGGTTATAAACATGGTATTTACTCCAAACTCTACCCGGGGGCTAAAACCCTAACCCTACCTGACCCTACCTGAAACAACCCTTTAAACTAACCGGGAAATTTGACTCTACTACCAATTCAATCCAAAACATAGGTCAAACATCGCGCGGGTAAGCGGGGCAAAAGTTCTAGATCGGCGGTTGGTTTAGCCTGGACTTGTTAATTTATTGCGCGCTCAGGCCCCGAAAAAGACAAAATCTTTTTAATCAGTTGCTTTTTAAAGGTCCATTCTGCAGCGCACTGGACCAATTACATAAATTACACTGAAAGTTTTATATTTTTCTCTTCTCTCTATGTTTTTCTTTTATTGTTGTTTATAGATTTTCTTTCTCACAAAATGAATTTCGAATGCAGTTAAAACGTTCGATGAAAAAAAAATTTGAGAAAAAACATTAAAATCAATTTTGTAAACATTGGCGCTGCATCGAAGAGTGTGATTAACGATTAATTGCTCTCTACAGGATGCAATTAATGATTAATTGCTCTCTTTGAGGGCGCGCCAAATAAGAAAAAATAACCCATCGTGCGATTATGTTCCAAAGCCACCATCTGCACCGAAGCCGAAGTCCTGGTAGAGTTTATATTGGTTTTTCGGTTTCTAATTTTGAAAATTCTTTTTTGATAAAAAACAAAACTTTGAGGCAATAATACAATTTCATCATGAAAGAAAGGTTATGTTTCGGTTGTTTACAGAAGGGTTATTTAATCATTTATTGTATGAACGTGAAAGTTTGTGATGCTTGTTATTTGAGGCATCCAATTTCACTTCATGAATTATATGTCAAAAGATCTTTGAAGGCTAAGAAGTCGATTGAAGATGAATCTGAGAGCTATGTTGATCTTGTTAAAAGTGAATCTTTCGTTTGGTCGTCTGGTTTTAATTGTCAATTGCCTATGGAAAGTGAACATTTAAATGCAGTTACACCATGTAAAAAGGTGATTTGTTCTACGCGTATAATATCTCCGTACAAGAAACAAAGTTGGTTCAATGAAACAGAGCGACATTTTAAAGACATTTCACCAGATCCTGACCTTAACGTTCTACCACCCTGGCAAAGAGACCCGCCTTGACAAACTAATGTAAACAAACGTTCGAATGTTCACTATCAACACTGGTGGATGATCAATTGAGAATGGTATAGATTCTGCACCTAAGAGCCAACGAAATTTTAGATATCAAGATTTGGAAAATTTTGAGGGGAGCCATATGTTGGTGAAGAAAACTGTTCCATCGTAATGAACATTTGATTGCCCGTGCTGTTTATGTTTCTGGCTGCGTTTAGACCAACTGGCATTTGTAATTTGGCATTTGCTAATGAGAGATTCGATTTTAATAGCTTTTCCATTGTATTTTCTGTCATTGCATTTAAGGTGGTAGTCTACCGCCAGATTTCAAAAGTCAAAAAATCACATTTTTTGCAATAACTCAAGAACTTCTTTACATTTCGTAATGAAATTTTCAGGAAATGTATATCAACTATTAACATTTCTAAAAATAAAAAAAAATTCTAAAAATAACCAAAGACGGGGGTAAAATCAGCCAGGGGGTAAAATACTTTATTTTGCTTGTGTCAGCTTTTCTGAATAGTCAGCTTGACCTATGAAGTTAGTTTTTTTTTTAAATGACTAATATTTAGAAAAGGTCTGGAATGAGTGAAAAAAAAAATTAAAATTTTTTTCCAGGGGGTAAGAAACTGAAAAAAACGCTTTTTTGAGATTAAAAATCAGGAAACCAATTTTAAAACTTTTTAATCCATTCATTCAATGCACAATCATGTAAGGAAACTTCCCTGAAAATTTCAAGTCTGTAGCTACTCTCAATCCTAAGATATTTCTGACAAGGTGTTTGCGAACCCCCAGAAACGCGTTTTTGAGAAAATCAAAGAAAAAGACAAAAATGGGTATCATTTTAAGCTGGAAAGCTCTTTTCAAAAAATTTCTTCACTGAATACTCATCAAACCAGTCAGGTTTCATAAGATAAGGTAAAACATTTCACAAAAATTGATAAATTATCCAAAAATCAACAAAAACATGTTGCGCTAAAGTTACGTAAATATAGCAAACTTTGCGGTAATCTTGCGATAACATCAAATTTGGGTGAAAACAGCCACATAAGTGTGACAAAATGTTCATTGAAATTCCAGCATGACTCTCTGTAGACATGGAAACTTTTCTAGTGCATATTTTTATTCACATAGACTTGAATTGACAATGAGCTGGCTTGATCGAAGGCGGCGCCTTCGCTTCGGTTACCGCCTAGGCGGTTATGAATGGCGCTAGTGTCAGATGAGAATTTGTGTCTCCAGAATTTAGGTCCAGTTCAAAATAATGCACATTTCTATCTCTGTTACATCATGTTGTGCTTGGAAATATCTCAGTTACATTTAAATCCACTACAAAACATTATGTGAGCCACCAAAAGCACACTGTCTATGCTCTCAAAACAAAATGCCGACAACTTAAATGTTTTTCGCAGAAATCCAGCAACACAACCAATGTAGAGCAACTTTATAGATTCTATAGAGTCCATTCTTCATTTAAATAAATCATTTCAATCAAAGAGATTAAGTTTTGATCTAAAACTTGCCAAGAAATCTGCAGAATCATGCTTACAGCTTGCTTTTTGCGAAGCGAATTTATGAGCGAAGCAGTTTTGCTATATTGTGCACGTACCTTTATTAACTTCTATCCCAAGCGAAAATTTGCTATAAAATTTGCTATATAGATCACATCTTCAAACCGATGATTTTATCAAAATGACCTTGAATGGTTTGGCTTGAAGCCACGAAAACTTTCTCGATTTGGTAGCTAGGACTGCGAAAAATACCGTTTTAAAATGGTGTACCCTAGCAGTGAACAGCAACAAAATTACCGGAAGCCGAAACACGGACTTAGAATCTAAAGTTTCTGCAAGTCGCGCGGGCGGGAGGAGTGCTCTTTTAGAGAACGAAACTTACCTTGCAAAACCAAGTGGATATTCTATGATAAAGAAGTACGGAGGTAATCAAATTTGTCGAATTTGTCAAGAAATAAATCAAAACTGCCCAAGAACCAACAAGCTATCTTTGAACATTTTTGTTTTTGTTTTATTTTTATGTTTTGATGATTTCATCGACAGACGATTCGTGATTCGAATAAAAATGTTCGATCGTTCGACGAATATCGTTCGATTTTATTAAGGCACCATTTACACTAGAATAACTAGAAGGAAAAAAAGAGCGATGATGCGCGGGCGGCGACGGGTGTTGTGCCGCCGTGGATTATGTGGTGTGTTTGGGGCATTAAGGCTCTTTACGACCCTGTCTCTATAATAGCGGCTTGATTTTTAGAGTGTCTCTTATTGCGAAGCGAATTTATGAGCGAAGCAGTTTTGCTATATTGTGCACGTACCTTTAACTTCTATCCCAAGCGAAAATTTGCTATAAAATTTGCTATATAAATCAATCTTCAAACCGATGATTTTATCAAAATGACCTTGAATGGTTTGGCTTGAAGCCACGAAACTTTCTCGGTTTGGTAGCTAGGACTGCGAAAAATGCTGTTTTAAAATGGTGTACCCTAGCAGTGAACAGCAACAAAATTACCGGAAGCCGAAACACGGACTTAGAATCTGAAGTTGATCAAATTGCCGCGCGGGCGGCACGCATCTAAGCAATCTAAGCAGTGGTTCTTCGGTTTTTAATGTTTATTTTGCTGTTAAATGAAAAAAAAATTAGTTTGAAGGGTGACAGAAAGGATCATCCCTTGACTTTTAACAGCAAGTATCAAGTATCAAAAAATAAGGCCAATCAATGAGAGGTTTTTGCAAGTCGCGCGGATGGGAGGAGTGCTCTTTTAGTGAACGAAACTTACCTTGCAAAACCAAGTGGATATTCTATGATAAAGAAGTACGGAGGTAATCAAATTTGTCGAATTTGTCAAGAAATAAATCAAAACTGCCGAAGAACCAACAAGCCATCTTTGTACATTTTTGTTTTTGTTTTATTTTTATGTTTTTGTTTGTGATGATTTCGAAGGGCGATTCGTGATTCGAATAAAAATGTTCGATCGTTCGACGAATATCGTTCGATTTTATTAAGACACCATTTACACTAGAATAACTAGAAGGAAAACAAAAGTTCGATGCGCGGGCAGGCGGCGGGTGTTGTGCCGCCGTGGATTATGTAATGTGTTTGGGGCATCAAGGCTCTTACGACCCTGTCTCTATAGCGGCTTTATTAGAAGAGGGATTTTTAGAGAGTCTCTTATTTTGCTAGCAACTTGCGAATTGAGGTGGAGTCTGGATCGCTTCGCAACCCTTATATACAATACGGCTAGTCAGCTGGTTTTGATGTGTTACACTACTGCAGCTACCATCTTTAATTTCAAGGATTACGTAATGCCACGGAAAATAATATTTTGGCGCTCGAAAAGGGCGTAAAAAGAGCTTTCTTTTGGCGTATCACATTGCTATGTTTCGGCCGAGATTGAAGAAATAAGTCCTTAGCAACGGAATTTTTTCTGTTGCTAGGGCGATTTTTCAAGCACCCAACAGGATAAAAATGCTCACTGCGGCCTGAATGATAAAGATATAGCTCTGAAATTTTCAGGAGATGTTCAGAAAGACCTAAGGATCTCAAAACACCCAAAAACCAGAATTCGACAATTTTTTCGATGATTTTTTAATTTTGGGTAGACTACCACCTTAAGGAATCCGTCTTTTTAGAGTCATTACTGAAATGGTGAATCCCTCAAGTTCAAAATTGACAGATAAAACAATGAAATAAGCATGGAATTTCTCAAAAACTGCAGCCATTAAGACTGAAACTTTTTACCGGAGGGCTAGGCTATGGCAAATCTTGCAAATTTTACAATCTATAGAAAGAACTGAATAAAAAAAGTGCAAATACTTTAAAAAATCAAAAATGTCATTTTTTCTCTTTGTTTTGGTTCCATTTGTTTGATTTGAAATGCCAGAAAAGGGGATTCCTTTGCTCAAAATGGCATTTCAAATGCCAACGAAATGCCAACGCGCTGGCATCATTAGGCATTTGACAAACCGAACAATTGTGCGGAACAATAATAGAATTCAAAAGAATACTGCAAGCAATTACAAATGCAAGGCTGATTTAAACGCAGCCTCTGTTTTGATTAGTATTCGCTGTAAAGTCTTTAAGTTCATATGTGTCTTTGAGTCCTCTTTTGTTCAGTGTCCTCTTTGTTTTGAGTGTCTTTTGTATTCCCAAATTGCGTTATATATGTTATTTGTAATTCCTCTAGGGAAATTAGGATATGAATATTAACTGTAATTTTGTACATAGAAATCCGTTCAACACTGGCAGGCGTGAGTGAGTGTCTTGTGTGCGAGAGGTGCGTTTTACTACTAAAGTTTAATTTACTATATGCGTTGTCGTCTTGTTTCGGTTCTCTATGGTTTTGAAGCATTTTAAGTTTGTTTAAGTTCAAGAATTGGTATTTCCTTTTACATTTTCTGCTCTCTGTTTTCTTTTTGGTTTCCTTAACTTAGGTTCCATTTTGTCCATTAAAGCTGAGATATTTTAACCAGTCAAATTATTCAAAACATATTCGTCCTCCACTCATAGAGAGAAAGTAATTAAGAAAAATGTTTCTTTAAAAAATGAGGACGTCATCATTTTTACAGCCAAAATAGATTTTTGCAAATTTCTGTTAACGTCCTCAAAAGAGTTTAAAAAGTTGGAGATTACCAATACCTGTCGTTTGGCAAAATTTTATCTCTTTAGTAGTACTTTTATTGTTTTTATGAGATACTCAAACTTTTTCCTTAACATCTCAGCAAAAAAGACAAAAAATTAATTTTATTAGAAGGCAGTTCTGAAATCTACATCCTAATAAAATTATTTTGTAGGATGTCACTGTCTAAATGATTGTGGTTTTAAGAAATGGTTTTTGTGAAATTCCTTCGTTTTTGAAAGTGAGTTTTAGAGACAGGGGGTCTTAATGTACTGACTTAATAGACGCCTTTAATGGCAAAGATTGCACTTTTCTAGGTGCTTTTGATTTCACCAAAATTATGTCCTAAAGGCCTTAACGTCATGCTCTGAGTATGTTAATCGTTATAAAATTCTTCTTTTAACGGCACCTAGCAAACTTAAGCGGAATTCTTTTCTAAGTTAATAAACCCTATTTTTATTTCTGCCAGAGTAGAAAAGGGTACAAACTCATAGGTTTGTCTCTCAAAGAGTTCCAAAATCACTAAAACCAAGAATCTTCCTCTTAAAGGGTTACAATTTTAAGGGGTTGACTTTCCATTTTTGGCTCGGACATACCCGTAACCTACTACCCCCTCCTTTGGCCAGACCCTTTATACTGAACGCAGCTCAATTCAATTTAATTCAATTCAAAGTAATTTATTCGCCTGCATATCATTGAAGATTTACATATTTTAAGTTTCTATAAATTAGGGGAGGGAATGCAGGCCAGGAGTCCATCCAATAGACGTACCGTCTAATCAATTGGACTGAACACCTGATCGCGTGAGCTGGTCATGTCAAATTTCATTATAGGAGGTATCTTAAGGGTTATAAAAACTAATTAAACTTTAACAATCAGAATAAAAACAATGTTTACATACCTAACCATAAATAAACAGTAACACATAATAAAAGGAAAAAATGATAACAAGAATGCAAAAAAAAAAAAATTATGACATAGACCTGACAAATCTTAACTGTCATTGTATGTGAATTTCAAGGTTTTGTAAAGATGAACTTTCATTTTTATAGTATGTGAGGAGGATTAGATGTGAAGGAAGTCTCTAACCTTGTTTTTGATCGTATATTCAGACAATGATCGAAGATCAGTCTTTGCATGTTATAATAGTAGGTTCCAATTTAAAAGTTTCAGGTAACTATTTTTTATGCGTGAAAAATATGTGTCAGGGTTTTGTAGTTTAGCATGTTTGTAACGGCTTCAGGAGAAAGATTAGATAGAGTTTAATGTACAAGTTGAATATTGAATACAGTATTTGGTAAAGTTGGAATTTTAAGGTTTTGAAAAAGAGGGGAAGTCTTAGCATTAAAATCTGAAAAAGTTAGAATACGCAATACAGCATTTATGAACGCGTTTTTAGCAAGATTGCTCGTATAAGAGAACCTTGTAATAATACATACCTAAAAAACTTTTTTCAAAACATCTACTTGAATTCTAGTAAATAGCAATTCATCGGTTCGATTTAAAAGTCGATAATTTAACGAATTCAAACCATCGATATCACCATATTTATTCGCTTCTGTCCAGAAAATAGTACGTGCTAATTTCACTTCACGTTTAGCTGGTGCATGACTTAACATTTTGTATCTAGCAACATTTTTTAGTTGTCTATGTATTTTCAAACCGTTTTTACGTAACCGATGAGATACATTATCGTCTTCACCACCCCATTGCCAAAATATATTCGAGTAACCATTTGCAAGTTCAAAGTGTGCTTTTGTTGTTGATACAACTCCTCCAAAATGTTCATATTGAAGAGGCATATAACCTAACGTGTCCACCGCTACCGACATATGTATAGGAGATTGACGACAGTCGTAAAAGATACGATCATTCTCTGGAACAAGATCTACGTCATGGAAAACAAAGCATGTATACGGGAAATATCGTAATGCTTCTTTGAAACCAATATTACGTATTTTACCACGGTTGAATGGATGTTCGTCCGATTGTTCGATCACAAAAATACGGTAATGAATTTGTTGACGGCGTAACACGGCGTGTAACTGACGTAACATTACGGGGAGATGTTGTTCGCGGTTACGAAACGGAATTATAATAGCCGTACGAGTACCACTATTGCATCCTGTGGGCATGTACCATCCACCTCTGTTAACAAATGAAAGTTCATTTTTTTGAATCCATTCCATACTTAAAATTGTCTTATTAACTTTTAAGGGACCTTGAAGATTTTTGGTTTTGCATTGCTTTCCTTTTTGTATTTTGCACATGACTTTTTTATAGCTCGAAAGCTCTGGTTCATTCAGTTTTGGGTCATTATTTCGCATGAAATTGATGAAAAATAACGGACAGAAATGTAAGGTTTTGTCCCCAACAAGGTTTCCAACTTCCATTAGAATTTGTGCCTTACTTACAGGTTTCACCGGTGTCTTTACTGGTTCAATTTTAGGTTTCCTAGATGTTACTGTAGTTGTATTTACCGTTGGATGAACTATCTTAAATCTAGGATCTTCTTCCTCGGGTGTTTTCTCGCCGATTTCTTGCCCTTGAACAATTGATATTTCCTCATTTAGTTTGTTGATGGTCTTAGCAGAGATCTTCAGTTTAGGGCTGTTAGTGCTCTTCCCAATTCGTTCGAGTTTTAGGTTCTCGTTTTTTATGTCCGAATTGATGACAGTTTTTATGCTGTCCAGTTTTACATGTTTACCGTTGGGATGAAGAAGGTTGTTTAAGTTAAGCTTGTTTGGATCTTCAGTTACTGATAATTTCGAGCTTTGTATTTTGATTGACGCAAACAAACTACGGAAGGCGAGCGCACCAAAAAGACAAATGCAAATTAAGATTGAACTTCTTCGACGGAGTAGGTGTAACATGTTGGTGATATGCACAACCTCCAATTATTGGAATTATACTTTTTCTGGTATCTAAAAAAAAAAAAGGAAAAAATGTCTTATTGATTTTATTATGACTGACCTCGCTTGATAAAGAATGAACAGTCCTTTATTTAGTGTTTTAGGAGGTCGTCTCGTTAGATTTGTTGTTTATATTGCCCTACAGCTTGCGAGATACTGACATATGGCTGAGCGAGTGTATTACCCTGGGGTGAACCACTCTATGGGACAAAGTATGCGTTTTCCACTCTTACCCAGAATGTATTTTGGCTATCAGTCACCGAAAGGCTCCTTAATTTTCTGTCTGATGATTTGCGTTTATTTTACATAGCCGAGCGAAGGTACATTTCATTTCAAAGTTAGATCGCAAATCATCGTGTAGGAATCGAGGTTAGGGGGTACTACCAAGAATTTATTATAAACACTGGATAACCAACGAGCTATATTTTCATTGATTTCTCATGTTCTAGCCTTGTCCGCAGTAATGACATTATTGTTCACTCTCCTTCCTTCGTTAAACGAATTTTCGTAACATTTTAATCATTTTTTTCATCTTAACACAGTCATTTCATTTCCCAAATGAAAATTAGGTTTTCCTTAGAGAGGCAAACACATCAAAATAATTGCTAATTACGTGTCGTTACGACGTTTCAAGTTGCAAGAAAGATGCGAAAAACATGCTATGTATAAAAAATTGAATGCTGCCACCAGAAATTTTCAAAATTTAACCTCAATAAAACCACCGATCCACCACGAGCCTCCAAAATATTTCCATACCACAGTGAAGCCGTGACACTCAAGTCTAATATATGTCGATCTTTGCTCTTCTCAGAAAGATGTTAGAAAGATATCGCCAACTTAAAATTCTGTGTCATTTTAGGCCTTTTGTTTGATTTTTCTTGTCTGATGATGTTTTTGTCACAACAGATTTAATACATGTATCCGTTAAGTATTTTAGCATTTATTTCCAAATTTTTAGCGAGTAAAAGTACAAAAAGATAAAGATAGAGAACTTTTTAGAAATGAGATTATTAATCAATTTTCAAAATCAGAGAACTTCGAGCCGCCATGACAGTTGTCCTTTGCAGACAAAGCTAGATCCTCGATTGTTTTCTTAAACAAAAGAAAGACAATGCTTCGCTCTCCACCGTTTTATACGTTGTTTATCCAGTGTCTATAATAAATTCATGGTACTACTCAGTTTATTGATGCACAAATCAAAATTCTTTTGCATAGAATTTTAAGAATCAAGATGGAATAAATTAAGGGAAGAAAATTGCAACGAAAAAACACATTTTCGTGAGATAAAAACACAGAAGTCACAGAAAAAGCAAAAGCTAAATCTTGGCTAGAAATATTGTAAACGTTTCTTGTTAGGATAAACTTTATAAGATTTAAGGGATGGAAAAGTTAAGAATCCTAAAAATGTCAACCAAAAAACACCTCAATTTTAGTTTTCTTCGAGTCAAAACCCCACAGCAGGTGGGTCCTCTATAATTAGAACAACGTGGGGAAGCAATTTTCCAAAATCGGTATTTTTTCCTCCCCCCTCGCCTCGTATTAAGCAAAATATTGTTGGAATATGTATGGAAAACTATTTGGATAATTGCATTTTTGGCCCAAACTGCTGATGTTAGAGGATAAAAACGAGGGGCAAATCACTCGAAAATGGTGTACGAGATTTATGATTTATTTTTGATTTATGATTTATTTTTGATTTATGATTTATTTTTGATTTATTTTTGATTTATTTTTGATTTATTTTTGATTTATTTTTGATTTATGATTTATTTTTGATTTATTTTTTATTTATGATTTATTTCTGATTTATTTCTGATTTATTTTTGATTTATGATTTATTTTTGATTTATTTTTTATTTATGATTTATTTCTGATTTATTTCTGATTTATTTTTGATTTATGATTTATTTATGATTTATTTTTGATTTATTTTTGATTTATGATTTATTTTTGATTTATTTTTTAATTATTTTTGATTTATTTCTAATTTATGAATAGGAGTAATGTTATGGAAAAAATTTTTCAAATTATAACGAACTGATACTCAAAATCTTTGTCAAAAAAATAAAAAAAGTTGAAAAGTCACTTTTTTTTCGAAAGATTTTTTATTTATTTTTATTTATTTCTGATTTATTTTTCATTTATTGATTTATTTCTGATTTATTTTTTATTTATGATTTATTTCTGATTTATTTTTTATTTATGATTTATTTTTGATTTATTTTTTATTTATGATTTATTTTTGATTTATTTTTGATTTATAAAATTGTGTAGGAGATTTATTTTAGTGATTTGCCCCTCGGGTAAAAAGGAAAGATCCTCTATTGCATTGTACTTTCGAGGTGTGAATAATGAAGATTTGGTTCTGGCTCGAAGGTTTGGTTTTAAGGTTTAAGTAGTAATTTATTCCCGGGGATACTACCCTTACTGCCAGACAGGGATGCACCACTGAGGTTCAAAAAATGGACCGTGGGACTCGGTTTTTTTGAAAATCTTCCCAAAATGCGAAAAAAATACCATGTATAGGGTTTTTCAACTTTGATGTTTCTGCAATCCTGTCTGGGACTCGTGGAGGTGAAAAAAGGATCCCCGTAGCTCTTTTTGCCCCGTTCCCCCGGGATCTGTTTTTAATAAAATCAATCGTTGAGGAAAATGTGTTATGTTTTATCATGACGATATATACTGACTATCATGTATACTGACTACACGTTTCTTTTTAAGAAACTAGTTTTACCAAGCAGCCTCAATGTTTCTTTTAAGAAATCGGCCTATCGAGCCTTAAGGGCTCTGACCATAGTGAACTTTTAATATTTGCCAAACAAAATATATAAATTTCTTCTTGATGTAGCACACAAAACTGTGACATGTTGTATACATTTTCTGATTCACAATGAAAAAATTTGATGGAGAAGAAAATGAAGACTTTTACGAAGAAGAGTATTTAAACTTTGAAGAGCTTAGTTTCTGCGAAGAAAAAAACATTTTGAGCATTTTGTTGCAGTAGATGGTGTATCTTTTACCCAACTAAAAATAAATTTTCGGAAAATTTTCTGTCTCAAAATCTTGAAAATAGTGCTTTCTGACCAATTTTTCATTCCAATTTTTCATAGAAAAACAACCATAGCTTTTGATGGATTCATTAAGAATTTTCGAAACAAAAGGTTAATTAACCATTAAAACTTAGCACTTTTTATAAAAGAAGGTGATGCCAAATACTATTAACGTCTTTTTAAAGTTCAAAGCATCATTTCTGCAATTAAATTCTTGATTACTCTTTAGGGATTTGATTAAAAATCAATTCATAATGGCAATTCTTTGTTAAAAGTGCTAAAGGGTGGGCTTACAGTGGGTGACGTACGGTATTTCGGAATTGCGGAAATCGACCCTTTTTTCTTCGGAATTTCGGAAGTCGGGAAAAATTCCTTCGGTATTTCGGAATTCTGAAATTGTTTTGGTATCGGAAATCCATGAATTTTTGCTTCGAAATTTCTTCGGTATTATAAAGTTTTTATCCCCCTTTTTCGGAATTCATATATGAAAAATCAAATTTGATGAAAACTTAGTCAAAACGAAGAAAAATACCCCAAAAAATCAGTATCGGAATTGCAACTATCTTTTTATGGAATTTCAGAAGTGTTGGCAAATTTATTTGATATTTCGGAAATCGCAAACCTCGTACGCCCCCCCCCCCCCCCCTTCACATCTAGGAGAGAATCGATTAAGAAGTACAATAGTAATGGCACGATTTCTTTTGATTCCATCACGATTCCTCTTTTGAGTCTTAATTGATTTTCCCTAAGCTTTCTCATTGGTTAAAATTTTATCACGGAATGCAAATATGGTTTTTCTATATTCAACCGTTGATACATATCTACACCATACAAGTTCACGCTGTATAGTAAAGCTTGTTTAAAAATATCATTTGCGTAGTTATCATCATCATCGAAATCATTTTCCAATTTTTTACGCATTTGAAATGAATTGGAAAAATCGTTTAAACGATTTCTTTTCAAGTCTTAATGGATATTCTCCTCGTTACGTCCTACATCTTAAGAGGTACCCCAACCTACCTCTTGTAACAATGGTAATAACAAGGGGAAGATCGATTATGTTTATAAAAGAATTCGTAAAAGTGATTTTGAGCTTTTGTTTCGTTTATGTTCTGAATTGTTATCGACAAAGGGAGTGTTAATCGATTCTCTCTTACAGATGTAAACCCACCCAAAGAACTTAAAACATTACTTTTATTCTCAAATAATAAAATCAATTTTTCGGCCATTTCGGCACTTAAATGTTTCTTACATGTTTCTAAACTTTTTCACATACTCAGCCTCATGGAAGGATGAATCAGGGAGGTTCTTAAAAAAATACGAATGAAAAAATATTATTTTCTCATTCTCAGCCTCAGCATGTTTCTTAGATGTTTCTTAGTTGTTAGGTATTCTGAGCATTTTAGGCATTTTCTAGGCGCTTTCTTAAAAGTGTGTTTCTTAAAAACAAAAAACAACGTGTACTATTCTTAGGACCCCAGTTTTCCGGAGTCAGAGATTCAACCATAAGAATCGGTGTAATAACAGTATTACTTGAATTACTTACCGACGCTAAAAGTGCCTACAAATATGTACGCCTTTCTTTATAGTATTAAAATCATGGCGTTCTAAATTCATGGCCAACATCAATATACCGTGGTCTCGAAAACATAGATGCAAGTTAGAACACCATGGTTAAAATCGAATAATATTAAATATCCAATGTTCGCTGTTTTACTGGCAAAAAGACTTACCTTCGATTTATATTTTTGAAGTAACACGCAAAAAAACCTTTTTCTTTACTCAAAGCCTTCAAACAACTTGACACGACAGAGATTAAACTGCACCCACTAAACCTAACAGTCTTAATAAATAAACAATAGTTCGTACATGCAGTGAAACTAGAAAAGATTGCTAAGGTAAGATGAAAACCGCATAGATTTTGAGTAAAATAGTAATAAAAAAAATATATATAATGGACATGGTGATAAAAGAACAGATTTTCTTTCTCCTGTATTGATACATACATTTACAGTATTACCATATTTTTCAAGCCATTTATACGAATTCTTGTAAAAAAGTTCTACAATCGTCAATGCTGTAATTCTGTAAATCTAGCGTAAAATAAAAATACAGGTAGCAACAAAATTATGTTGTGTCGCTAAAAATGTCAAGAACAAGTTAAGAATATTTTAAGTCTTTATGGACTCAAAAACACCCGTCTTATTAGGAAAATTGGGAAAAATGGTCACACACTGGTGAAAATAAGAACATTTTAAGAACATTTTTAGACTTGAAAAATAAAAAGTTAAGAACATCCAAAGACTCCAAAAAATTTGAATGTTTTTATAAAAAAAACGTGTAATATATTTTGACTTTATCTTTTAATCATATTAACCCTATTAATGATAAGTGTCGGTATCAAAATTCCAAAACAAGATGATTAATTTTCAAGGACCTTCGGAGGTTTACTGTGCTCGTAAAAAAATTATGGCAGGTTACCTTTCTCTAAAGTTTTCTTTAATACAGTACACGCTTTTTTTTTATAAGAATGGTGTATATCCTTTTATCATGGATATTCTTAACGTTTTTGGGAAAATCATCCAAAAATATTCTTTCAGCACATTCTTAGGTTAGGATCCTAATTCATAATAGATTTAACATTTAGTACATACGTCTCAAGCATAAAATGGCACTTTTGTAAAAGCAGTGAGCCTAACTTGGGCCTAACTTGGGGATAATTGATAATTTATAATTGAAAATGCTCTTAGGCATTCTTAGCTTTAATAGCAAAATTCCATGATGGTGATATTCTTAGCATATTCTTATTTTTTTGGCCATTTTTATCATGGATATTCTTATAAAGTGTATTCTTATTTAAAAAAAAGCGTGTACCAAAAGAGATTAACTAAAAAAAAATTACTCATTTTTTGTAAATAGATTTTTTAAAGATCGATTTTTAGCAAACAAAAAAAAGTCGCACTTGATCGTCCTCGATTCCTATTCTCCCTATTTGGCACAAAGCAACTATGTAACAGGGTCAGCGGTTAATAAACGGTTAAAGAGAGCTGTGTGCTAGCTGGGATATGTCAAAAGCTCCCTGCTTTGCTAAACAATGTCTTGGCCAAATGAAAAGTAATTAAAATCATTTTTTTTACTACAATCTTTAACTATCATAGGGAATGGTAATACATGGACATCGGACATGACAAATTGCGGAATCGAAGATTTGAGGAGATTATAACTACTACTCATTTTATGAAAGATTTCCCGAATCTCCCTCCTAAAAGATTTCTATTCTTATCATGTTTCCTTCACCCAACATAGTAGAAGGCGCCCACGAAAGTAATAGGATTTTGAAACCTTTGTAGAGGGGACCCGCGAATTAAGCCCGGTAAAAGTTTTTATGGTCAAAAAACACCTTTACGGGGAAAAGGTGACGGTTTTTTCAGAGTTAGTAAGTGTCATTCAAGATGACGACAATGAGATGAAGTAGAGTGGGAATGATCATTGAGTTTAAATCCCGAAGGGCTAGAGTAAAATCTCTAAACTTTCCCAGGCAAGAACAAGTGAAGCCACTTATTTCCCATCCAAAGCGCCTAGAACGCGACGTTATCATGACGACAGATTTTATCTAGTGGTTCCTCAGTAAGACTGCATTTTTTAAATATACGGATAGATTTTACTTTCAATCCACGCGCAGCCGTTTTGGATGGGAAATTAAGTAGGTTCATTTCCCATCCAAAAGTTTTTATTATAGCCCTTTAGGGGCTTTAAACTCAATGGAAATGATGAAATTAGACTCTAGGTTGATATGTTACTCGATCGTATTTAATTCTGCATTTATCTGAATTTATCTTTCTACATCTGCAATCATATTTCGTATAACAAATCCTGGTCTGGAAGCTTATTGTTTTAAATTTTCATTAGCTTTTTACTTTGTTAAAAAGATAAAAATCGCTTTGCTCAGTTTTTGATCACGTTAGCAAGTTGGAGGACATGATTAAAAAGTGAGCAAAACAAACTAATTTCTCAACGCAAGTTCAAATTTGAAACAATGTAAAGAAACAAAAGGCTTCCCGACCGAGGTTTTTTCCGGGAGGGGGCAGTCATACGGTCTAACCGTATTCTAAAGGTTTTTCGAGACCCTCGAAATGCACTGTAAGGGTGTACTTTTGATAGAGCGCACTACCAGGGTCCTCTTTTAGCTTAATACACTGTAAGGGTGAGTTTGGGGACTATTGAATTGAAAGTCTGACAGTAAAAATCTGAGTGTCTTTATAATTTTGACTCGCACCTATTTTGATTTGTTTTTTGCATTGTGCTGACGTCTCTGACTCATTTTTAAGTGCCTGAAACAAAAAAAGATATCAAATCAAATTGCACTGTAAGGGTCAGAAACGTTCGGTAAATGAACTGTAAGGGTATTTCTTTTCACTGCTCAAGGGCTGCACTATAAGGGTCCGATTTTGGAAGCCAATTTTTTGGTGGCACATGCCGTTGTTTAGAAATCGAGCTACTATATGAGTTTTACAAAATTCATTGACGTCAATCATCAGCCGTTTTTAGAGCGAGTGGTATATCATCACAGACTCATCATCACAGGTGCAATCATTTGACAATAATGTTTCTGGGAATGAACTACTATTGTCATAGTATATTATAGCTATACGAGAACACCCCTGTGTCACAGACCCACGGGGACCCCAGCCCTACTGGAAAATTTGGCCGAAATTTCGTCCCAGTGGGAAATACCCTAAAATTTTAGCCCCATTGGAATATTGATTTTGATTTCATCCCCATTAGAAATTCCAAGTTTAACAATTGCACTCCAAAATCATCCTCACTGGATTTTTTAACCTTGGAACAATAGAATTTCTATCCCCATTGGGATTTCGATAGGAGTTTTTATCCCCACTGAGGAAAAAAGTTCCTCCAGGGATGTGAGACAGGGCTGTAAAAGAATGAGAATGGGTTCGATTTGACAAAACATACTTAGATTCAAATTTCAAATAGATCTTTTCAACCGTAGCCGCCAAATGCCGCGCGGGCATTTTTTTGACTGCTTTATCCCACTAAACCGTCCCAGTCCTTTTTTCGCACCTATAGACAATAGAAAAATGTGTCAAAAAAGGATTGGATCGAGTTTAGTGGGATATAAGTGGCACGTGCCTGACCTGACGCGACTACGGTCGAAAAGGTGTATTAAGATTGTTTGAATAAAACATAAAACTGTCAGTATTGAGAAAATAATTTCACTTTTTGAAATTTTATAAAAATAAAAACAGCAAGTACAGAGAGGATTAACACCGTGTCTCGTAAGACGCCGGAACAGCTAGTCTTTATTAATTCTTGCTACCACAGCGAAAAACTTTTAAAATTTTATGATATGTATCTCTTGAAACTTTCAACATTCTTTGTCTTACAGGTTGGAACGCAAATGTGTATATAAGTGCATCCGAGACGGGAGCTAATGCATATAGTACAGCACAAGATGTGTTGATGGCCTCACTGATTTCTGCTTGTTTTCCTGCTAATGCAAAACCAAGGTAAATCATATCTGGCAAAACCCAGAAAAGAAGAAAAGTCGATACAAATAGTGTTGGTATAAAAAATCCACGTAATATTCGTATAAAGTTCCGGCGTGAAGCATGATGACTTGTGTGAGAGCCTGCTTGCGATTCACCATCTACTGTTATCGTTTCACGGTTCATTGCGATAACAACTGTCCCTGCAAAGCGTTTCCGATTCATGTGAATCTTATGAAGAACATATCCGTATGTAATGAACGCAGGTATTATGAAAATCATTTCACATGTCGGCCATACGTAATACGGTAAAACGGTCATCACCTCCTGTACTGTGGCACGCGTGACCGCTAGAAAAGCACTCAACAAGAACGCAATAATATAGCAAGTAAAAATACAGAATTCAGTCTTCAGTTTTGACCATACAACTGGATATTCAATATTAAAGTAAATCTCTAAGAAACGATCAATAGTTAGTAGTGTCATTACTAAGGCATATGATACAAATAGTCCACCGTTAGCCAGAATCATAAGAAAAACTCGAGCTTTAGATTGCGGATTTGTATTGGTTAAAACATTTAATGTGATAATAAGTCCGTTTGATAAAACATTATTGATACTTATAACAACAAAATAAATGTATTGTATAGCGTTTGTATTGGAGGCGACGTGCCGGACTTGAACCAAGAAGTACAACCCAATGCAATGCATTATAAATGGTATACCGTTGATAAATATATCTCGAACCAACGTCGTCAAATCTGCCATACTGGATGACTATTTTACAGACCAGGTCGATTGATTCTATCTTGGGGTGTCGGTGGATAAACTAAGTGTATGTTTTACAGACCAAATTTGATTGGTTATTTGGTTATGTTATTCGTAGACTCATTGGGTAGAATTTGTATATTTTACAGACCAGATCTGGTTTGTTGCCTCCATCTGTAGCGTCAGTGAAAAGTTTTAAAGTGATATCATCAATTTTTGTTGAAATCTACAAAAAAAAATCGATTTCCTTGCAAAAATTGCAGATTAATCATTAGAACATGTTTTTTTGTAAAAACAAACTATATAATAACATAAGGCTTCGATGGTCAAAATGCTAAGAGCAGGTCAAAGGCTTAAAAAAAGGTCATGAATTTTCACTTTTATGATGCATTTTGCTTGTAAATACTAATAGCCATCAAATTATTACACTAACAATAAATTTAAGCGATGAAAATGTAGGAAAAACGGCTAAAATCGATAAAAACTTCGAATGAGTCTTTAGACTTCAAAAATTGTCTGATTTGCCTGAAATTTTGCACACTTGGCCCTTGGGTGAATATCTGAAGATCTAAGTTTTTATTTTTTTGAAAATTTGGATTTTTGGGGTCTGGGGAGGAGTGTTTTGTCAAAACGAGGCTGAAACTTAGGGGCAGCCTGTAGACTTCAACAATGGTCAAATTTTGCTGAAATTTTGCACACTTGGCCCTTGGGTGAATATCTACAGATATAATTTTTCATTTTTTGAAGATTTGGGCTTTGGGGTCGAGAAAATCGACCTAGAAAATCATATTATCGATTTTATCGGTCAATGTCGATTTTTACGTATAAAAGGTACTCCAGGTCATCAAAATACATTATAACAGCTTATTTTTCTTCAACACTACATCAATGTATAAACAAGTAATAATATAATAAAAATCCTAGATCAGATTCTAGATCGAAAAAAATCGAAATATCGTTAATTTATCGATAATTTATTTATTAATTAATTTACCTATTATTTCACGAATAAAGCTCTTTTTATGATTAAAATGCATTCCAAATTGCTCAAACCTTGATTGGGTCGTAGAAAGGAGTTAATTTTAAGCTTTTTCGAGCCTTCTAAGTACTTATTTCTATATGCAGAGTCAAATATTTAAAAGACGTTTCCCACTCTGAAACTGGTGCATCATCATTGTCACTGTCAGATTCTATTTCAGTATCACTATCATTTGAATCATCACCACTATCACGCATTTCTAGATTGTAATCTACTTCCTCTGCCTCATCTTTCACGGTAGTCTTGCCATTACCATTTTCACAACCCTCACATTTGCATAAATCACTACATTTAAGAGAGGCTTTTTTGCAAGAACAGCGATTTGTGGAACAACCTGATTTGCATCCACAGCTGATGAAGGATAAGATGCTATCAGGGGCGATGGGTAACGATATCCATTTGATTTCCAGCCCACCATTTCTCACCTCCCATCCGTGGTCACTTGCAGAAGGTATATCAAGATTGGAGTGACAGCGTTCCTTCATATGTATGTTTGATAATTAGCACTTCGAGTATGCAACAAGAGAGAATTGTCAGTAAGTGGGAGCGATTCCTCGGAAAATTTTTCACTTTTGAAAATGGTAAAACGAACCCGATTCACTTCGTCTGTTTCTTTGTTACCGTACAATTAACAAACAAAATGATTGAGAGAAGGCAAATCCTCTGATAGCGAGGTACCAAGTAATGAAAACGTTTCCAAGTGATTCTCGTCGTGTTCAATTGCTCTTAACATGTGGGAAATCGGCGAGGCTGAAGTCAAAGACTATTTAGACAATTTGCTAAGTGAGGATGCTGACGTTTACCGAACGATGAAGAAAACCTAATTGAAAACATTTGGTACTCAGTCCCAAACAATGAACGTGAAGAAAACAAAAAACGAAATTGTTGCAATCAAATCGACCAAAGATCTTTTTGCAGAACTTGTCCTACTTGCCAAAAGTCGGGATATTGATATGCAAGAAGTGCTGAAATATACTCTACGGCCCTTCCCTTCACCATTGTCATTCCCGGGGGGGGCAGCTGGGCAAAAGGACCGACGGGTATGTGCGGGTCCTAAGGGTACCTTTTCCAATATGTTTAAAATGCACTGTAAGGGTCGGAAAAACTAGAGATGCACTGTAAGGGTAGAAATTTCAGAAAATTCTTGAAAAATCTAGATATTTTGACCAAAAATGCTAGAATTTTGACCATTTTTTGCACGAAAGGGATCGAAAATTTGGGGGAAAATGCACTCTAAGGGTATGATTTTCACTGATTTTTGCTGCACTGTAAGGGTGCAATTTTAAAAGCCAATTTTTGGCCCGCACATACCGTCAGTCCGCAAACCCAGTGCCCCCCCGGGTTGTCATTGTAAGACGGGAGCATGGTCAAAACTCAGAAATCAAAGTTACTCGAAATCATCGAGACAAAGTCAAAAGTTGATTGCATTGTATCCATTCCTGAAAAAAGTTGTTTGGTCATCGACGCAATGGCCATGCTGCAAGTGCTGAAAAATGTACCAGATACCTTCGAAAATCTTGCTACAACCATCTTTAAAACCGTCATCAAAGTTTCGCTGTATTCGAGTCGATGTAGTTTGTGACAGATATCCTAATGAAAGTATGAAGGGGGTTTCGGCTCATAATGCCGGTCTAGACTAGTCGTCGTGGGTCGGGTCGCCGACTTTCGAAGGTTGTCGTAGGTTGGGGCTGCGCCCTTTGAAAGTCGTCGTGGGTCGGGGCAGCGCCCTTCGAGAGTTCAAAGGAGCTGAGCGTGTCAAAAGGGGCAGTGCTGATGCAGCTGTTATCAATATATATGGTGGTTCGCAAAAAAACTCCACGTCATATGGAAAAAGTTTTTAAAGTCCGGCAATAACAAGGAGAATATAATGGAGTATTTTTTCAAGACCTGGCGTGATATTCCTAGTCAAGCCTTTGCCGGTAAAGAAATCTATCTATGCCACAAAGATAAATGTGACCGCTTCAAAGTCATCAACGATGATGTAGTTGTTGAAAATATTGTTTAGCTTACGTGTAATCATGAAGAAGCAGACACCAGAATGGCAGTCCATGCAATGCATGCTTCCAAAGCAAGCTTGCAAGCTTGGTCCAGGGCTATGCGGAGCACTCATTGGATACCATGCATTGGGCTCTTCCAGAAAAAATCAGTTCATGGGGGGTGGAGGATATATTATTTTTTTCATGAATTACCCCTGGACATTTTGATTTTTAACCCCCTGGACACGGGTTATACCCCTGGACAAACATCAAATCAACCCTGTGGACACAAAAAATTACCCCTGGACATTGGAATTTACCCCCTGGACATTGCAATTTTTTGTTATTTTTTCAATACCCCTGGAAAATTCATCCTCCACCCCCCATGAACAAATTTTTTCTGGAAGAGCCCATTCACAGGTATGTCTTTTGGTATCAATCTTATAACATTCCCACAAAAATTAAGAAAATGTTTGGCTTCACAATTAACCCTCACAAGCACCACTTCACTTCTTTCCGGCAGGCAAAGCAATTAGGGGGAGTGAGTAAATACTGAAGTATAAGACTGTTTTGGGTTTAAACTTATTTTTTACTTATTTAGGCTGTGATTCAACAAGCTCTTTCTACGGCAAATGGAAAAGCAAGACATTTCGAGCAATTGAAGACGACTAGAATCACTTGGAAACGTTTTCATTACTTGGTACCTCGCTGTCAGAGGATTTGCCTTCTCTCGATCATTTTGTTTGTTAATTGTACGGTAACAAAGAAACAGACGACGTGAATCAGGTTCGTTTTATAATTTTCAAAAGTGAAAAATTTTCCGAGGAATCGCTCCCACTTACTGACAATTCTCTCTTGTTGCATACTCGAAGTGCTAATTATCAAACATACATACGAAGGAACGCTGTCACTCCAATCTTGATATACCTTCTGGTCACTTCCACGGATGGGAGGTGAGAAATGGTGGGCTGGAAATCAAATGGATATCGTCACCCATCGCCCCCGATAGCATCTTATCCTTCATCAGCTGTGGATACAAATCAGGTTGTTCCACAAATCGCTGTTCTTGCAAAAAAGCCTCTCTTAAATGTAGTGATTTATGCAAATGTGAGGGTTGTGAAAATGGTAATGGCAAGACTACCGTGGAAGATGAGACAGAGGAAGTAGATTACAATCTAGAAATGTGTGATAGTGGTGATGATTCAAATGATAGTAATACTGAAATAAAATCTGACAGTGACAATGATGATGCACCAGTTTCAGAGTGGGAAACGTCTTTTAAATATTTGACTCTACATATAGAAATAAGTACTTAGAAGGCTCGAAAAAGCTTAAAATTAACTCCTTTCTACGACCCAATTAAGGTTTGAGCAATTTGGAATGCATTTTAATCATAAAAAGAGCTTTATTCGTGAAATAATAGGTAAATTAATTAATAAATAAATTATCGATTTTCGATTTTTTTCGATCTAGAATCTGATCTAGGATTTTTATTATATTATTACTTGTTTATACATTGATGTAGTGTTGAAGAAAAATAAGCTGTTATAATGTATTTTGATGACCTGGAGTACCTTTTATACGTAAAAATCGACATTGACCGATAAAATCGATAATATGATTTTCTAGGTCGATTTTCTCGACCCCAAAGTCCAAATCTTCAAAAAATGAAAAATTATATCTGTAGATATTCACCCAAGGGCCAAGTGTGCAAAATTTCAGCAAAATTTGACCATTGTTGAAGTCTACAGGCTGCCCCTAAGTTTCAGCCTCGTTTTGACAAAACACTCCTCCCCAGACCCCAAAAATCCAAATTTTCAAAAAAATGAAAACTTAGATCTTCAGATATTCATCCAAGGGCCAAGTGTGCAAAATTTCAGGCAAATCAGACAATTTTTGAAGTCTAAAGACTCATTCGAAGTTTTTCAGTTGACATTCGATGTTTTATCGATGATTTTATCGATTTTAGCCGTTTTTCCTACATTTTCATCGCTTAAATTTATTGTTAGTGTAATAATTTGATGGCTATTAGTATTTACAAGCAAAATGCATCATAAAAGTGAAAATTCATGACCTAGAAACTGTTAAATTCATGAAAATCGATTAAAATCGATTAAATCGATAAAAGTCAACTTTTAAGCCGATTTTCTCGACGCTTGCACGCTAAAATCGCGGAAACTTTTCGATTTTGCAATCAGGACATAGTAATTCGCGAGTTTCCACAAAAAAAAAGTTAGTTCTAAGAGATGTGTCACGAAAATCACTTTCTAGCCACTTTTTTCGACCTCAGCAGCGGGACTATTTGTAGCAAAGTGACGTTAGATTGCTGCTACCGCTACAATGCAACAACATCTTTTCGTCAATTTACATTTTTACATGTAAAATACAAGATATATTGTACTCTTTTTAACCAATCAGATTGCAGATATTTTTTGGATCGCCGATAACATGTTATGAACATTTTTAGGTTTAAAACTCAAAGGGGGGGTTTTCACTTTTACGGTACGACGGTATTGGGCCTTTTTTTCCCCAGTAAATCGGTATTACCAGAAAAAAACGACGGGATTACGGTATTTCGTTTTCTACCGGTATCGGTATTTAGGTAATTAGGCTTCTTTTATCGACGGTATTACGGTATTTGACCCAAATTTTTGTCGGTATGACGGTATTTAAGACCCCTGAAAACCCCCCCCCCCCCACTCAAAATCAAAAAGTTAAGAATATCTGAAGGCTTCAAAAAGTTTAGGTACACCTTGGTATTTTGTTGAGTGTTGATGTCATCAGAATCTCAGAATCTTTGCTTTATATCTTAAAAATCTTAAGTCCGTCCACACAGTAACAATTTAGAATTGAATGTTTTAATTTCTAAAAAAAATAATTATTGAGATGAATTATTGGCTTGCTGGTGAGCACCTCCCAAAGAGATCGATTCAATACACAGGAAGCTCGAAAAACAAAATGAAAGCGAAGAGTTCCATCAATCTTTAAAGTGAAAGAAAATTCACTTGTTTTGCTTCCAGTCAGTGTTAAGACCCCAAGCTATTCAAAGATTAAAAAAAGAAGAAAAATCTGCGAACATATGCTTTTAAGCTTAAGCTAAATCACGAATAAAGAACCGGCCAGGGGTGCCAAGAAAAGAAAAAATAAATATTTCCCCCAAACACAATGTAAGATACATGTAAAAAAAGAGCAATTTTCGTAAAAAATAAGTTATAAATGAGCGCGCTGCCTAAAGTGTATACAAAATTATAACGATTTTCCTTTTTTGCGCCCCCTGAAATAGCTTGGCTCGCCCCCCTGCCACCACCCATCTACCCGGCTTGTCTGATGAAAAGACAGTAATAGGAACAACTGCAACTATCCCTATAAGAATTTCTTATTTCAAAAATTACCAAAGAACAAAATGATTTTTCTTCTCAAATTTACTCTCATAATGTTTGAAAATACTCGAAAAATAACACATTAAATTTCCGCTAAAACTTCTTCAATTCATGAAAAGAGAAACGATAACATTTTTCACAAAAATATTGCTTTAGGTTTTTGGTCTCTAACCCTGTAGTATTGTAGTATACAACAATGAAAAATATCAGGTACAAATATATTATGGAACATTTATCAATCTAAATAGAGAACAATAGATAAGCAGAGATTTTCTTCTTTCCATTTTCCTGGAAGAATTAAGTCGACTTACTTTTTCAAGGGTAGAAATAAATAAAGATACAAGTACTACCAAATTATTCTCCATCATATTAAATACTTCAACGTTTTTTTTTCATAAGAACATCGAAAATTTTGAAGCCTTCGCATGTTCTTAACTTTTTGGGTTTTAAGCCTGAAAATGTTCTTAAAATGTTCCTATTTTCTCCATTTTGTGACCTTCTTTAAAAAATCGAGTGTTTTCGAGTCCGCAAAGCCTTAAAATGTTTTTGTTTAAAAATATTTCACGAATAAGTGCAGGCTTTACTTAACAGAAAAAAAATATGTTCTCCCGCTTTCCGCAAAATCAAATTCCCCACCAAATTTAATTCTTGCATTCATTCCCAAAATGTGTGCTATTTTAGGCCTTAAAACAAAGAGTTTTTTTATTTAATAAGGGTTTTTTAACCAAAAATGTTCTTCATCCACCAAATTAAATTCCCTCTGAAAAAACTTTTCGACCATTCGCCAAATTAGATTCCCACCAAAATTTCTTCCCTTAAGCTCACAAGGGACTTTAATTTTACGGACGACATGGAAATCATCGACAAATTTAACAGCCGTGAAATTTCATCCCAGTTATTTAGCCCATTCATTACTCTGCCGTGGCTCCACTTAATTAACCTAATTGCTTACGAATTCAAAGATCCATGTCAGGAGCAAGATGTCCAGAGGGTGTCAGTGTAAAATAGAGCGCCATGTATGGGTACTATGCAGTAATTTTAAATTTTTCAATAACCTACGGTATACACCATTAGTAAAATTTAGTTTCCAGCAAATGGCCTAATGGGCTCTTCTATAAAATATTCGTACATTGGGGTGTAGGATATTTGGTCCCAGGGGTAATAAAAGATCTACAAAATTTTCCTTGTCCGGGAGGGGAATAAACTTACTCTGTTTTAGGTAATTTTGAATATCCTGGGAGTAAACTGATGCTTGTTCAGGAGGTTAGACCTGCGCCCGGGGGTCAAAAGTCACAATATTCGGGGGATAAATTTCCAAAAATGTTATATCCTCGACCCCAATATTCAATCAATCCAACATACTATCACGTGACAAAGATACCTGTACCCCCTTAAAATTGAAATTATTACAAAAGCAGATTTTTTGAATAATTTCCAAAAAGCAATTTACTTTTTGTTGTACTCTATGAAAGTCGTTTGAGCTGTAAACTAAATTTATGCCGCAGAGATCCTTACCTGAAAAGAAAAATATTGGCAAAAAAGAAGAGCTTGAGATTACATAAAATTGAATGGAAATTTCAAAAATGAAAGAGAATGTGAAAGAAGTGTTTTGCAAGAAAAAAAGTGAAAAATTTTCAATATACCTAATAATATTCCAGTCGTAAAAACTCTATTGAAATAATTGTCTGGAATTATTAAAACACTCTCATATTATTCAAACATCAGAAAAATATATATATTTCAAAACATCCCCTCATTTTGTGAACGAATCTTTATTTTTTAGTGGTCCTACTAATCTTGTTTCAAAACACCCTTAAATTGAATAATAGAATAAATTTACACCTACAAAAAGGTGTCGTAAAATGATGAAAAAATATCCCCACCTATCAAATAAAAATTTAAAGAGCTTATCTTTTGTCAATCAATTTGAGGTTATAGAGGGTGATTCAAAAAAACAACCGCACCCCTAAACTTTTTAACGTAACCTTTTTTATATTCAACAATGTACAGGTACGAAATTTCTAACCCTTTTTTGCTACAAAATTTATAACACGCGTGTAAAATTCCAGCGTTATGCCGCAATTTTTTTAGATATAGAAGTTTGAAGGAAAAGTACTGTTTTTACAAAAATATTTTCGATATTTTATTCTGACGTCAAAAATGAATCCTTCGTCTTTTCCAATAGGCCTTTGTAGTATGTGACTGACCAGTTTGAAAGGCTGTTCTTATCTTGGCTGCAGATCAATTCTTTAAGTTCCTCTCCTAATATCTTCAGTTCTGGCCGTACGGGACCGTCCATTTCCAGGAATTCGCTCAATATCACCAGTTTTATCAATTTTGTAGATCAACAACTCATTACACTTTTTTCCAGCCTTTGTTAGGGAATTCACTCAGCAGTCTCTTTACACGCTTTTTTTTATAAGAATGGTATTTTTTCATTTCATCATGGATATTCTTAACTTTTTGGCGAAAATCATCCAAAAATATTCTTACGGTATTCTTAGGTTAAGATCGAAATTGGCAATCTACAGGTTAAAATGCATTAAAAATGGCATTCTTAGGTTCAGTTGCTAAATTCTATGATAGTGGTGTTCTTACCATATTCTTAATTTTTGGCCATTTTCATCATGGACATTCTTATAAAGTGTATTCTTATAAAAAAAGTTTGTTTGTCATAGTTCTTGTCTTGTCGGTAGTGTTTGATGACAATGTTGTCTTCTTTACTGAACGGTATTTTGAAAAATGAACAGCTCGTGGTTACTAGTCCCTATTTTGGTCAGTTCCACACTACCATGTCTTCTTTTGCAATTTACTGTAAAAGCCGGTGTCACAGGGAAAAAGTACTCCCCAGTACTTTTTTCCCGGAAATAAGTACTCCCCAGTACATATTTCCTAGGAAATTGTCACCCCCCCTATGCTAACTACAGATACTATGCTGGGAAGTCAATTTTCCATAAAAGTTTGTATTTTGAACTATCGACCAGTCTTTTTTTGTAACAAGGGTGTAAATATTCTGAAAAAAATCCTTCCATTTTGTAATCGAAAGAGCCGATATTTTACTTGAATAGCCCAAATGTAGGACTTTTAGACAGTGTTTCGATTGTTTTCACACGGTCAAAATCTCATTCAAACAAAATAAGTGCTTCTTTCTAAGAATGTACAGATTTACTTCGAATTGAGGTATTTTTTTACAATCAAGGTCGTAATATTTTAGTTTAGGTATAAACTTATTTCGAAAACACCAACAAAAATCATAAAAAAGAAATAAGTTTATACCTAAACTAGTAATATTTGAGAAAAAAAGGGACATTCCCCCGAAATCCTATATCCACAAACAATTTGGAAGCGCTCTAGCTTAGTGTTTTAACGTTAGACTTAAGATCCAAAATGTTCAAGAATAGTCTAATAAGGTCCCAAATTGAAATAATCGATTACATTTTTTAAAAGCGACTTTCTCACCAAAACTTAAAATTTAAAAAATAAGATAATAAGTACTCCGGGATAATAAGTACTCCGGGAGTTATTTTTTTCCAGGAGTACTTATTTTCTGTTACACCGGTCTCCACTTGCGCGCGCTTCGATTGCAACTTTTGGCTTCAATCCTTTTTTGCTTGGAAAAAGATTATGTCATAAAAATGTCGCAAAAATGTCGTTATACATTTGGGGATCATGAAAAAGATTTCTTTTTTAAAGAAACTCAATTCAAATTCAATTACACTTGGAGGTTTTTGGGGAATTCGTAAATAGTAAACTACATACTGATACAGTCTGCTAGACATTAATATGGTAATATTTGCTCTTCATCTTTGATTTTTTCTACAGTGATTAGATTGACACATGCGCGATAAAATTTCTATTTATTGGTTTTCAGAGGTTGAAATATTCTCAACCTCTGATACTCAGGGTATCCTTCATAGACTAAATAAAAATCCCGGGGGATCGTTCTAAAAACGATCATACGTTCGGCCCAAAAATCGACTTTCAAAATCGTACCCTTACGTAATTTGCTGCCCTTACAGTGCAGGCAGGTAAAAACATACCCTTCCATATCGAGTCTTAATATTCACAACGCAATCATTTTATTCTAACGAAAAGTTTGTCGTGCGATTTGAAGATCATGAAAAAACGGTTGGTAAAGGTTCAGTGTTTTACAAGTGTTTCCGTATAAAAGATTACGTCATCAATAGACGCAAAGTTTTTTTGAGGCAATAACTTTTGATCGAATTCGAATTAGATAGTGGTTTTGAGCTCGTTAAAAAGATATTTCGAAGTGGAATATTTGAAAAAATCAAAAAAATCAAAAAAAATACAGCTTAAAACCTTTCCCTGCTTGACTTGAAAAAAGGGATCTTTTTTGTTGTTTTTGTATTTTCACATTGATGATCTTTAGAATCACTCGTTTTTAATCTTCATTTTAAAATGAATTTTCTTTTTTGATAATATTCTACTTAATCTGTTTATCTTTTCAACACGCGCAAAACCGCTAACTAATTATAATGAAATAAGTTACAACGTTACAACCTCTATTGTCTCCGCTGAAGATTACCTTAAAGGAAGAAATTCGGAAATTTTGGCAGGAATTTAAATTGCCGGTTGCAGGATATTTTTGGCCGAAATCGGTATCAAATAAATAAATAAAAAAAACCTGTTTTAAGGCCTGAAATAGCACCAATTTAGGGAATGTATTATATAGAATAGGTTTGGCGGGATTTTATTTTAGCGAATGGAGGAAAAAAGGAATTTTGGCGGGAACATAATTTGGCGGATTCTGCAAATCTACCAAATTTTCTTTCCGCCAAAATTTCTTCTTTTAAAGATATATTGAGACAGACTTTAAATCAAACCATTAAAAACCTTTTACTGAAAATCTGTCATATGCGGAGGTCCTGATTACCCATAACATGATTCCTTCAGACTGCAATGCATCAACCAAATCCCCTTGAAACATCCAGGAGACAGTGTTATATTCAAGTAACAGATCATCTAAAATCTCATGGCACAACCAAGATTGTATTGCATCTCACAATACGATGAATTAATTTGATTATCAACAAAACCGAAAGATAACCAGACAATCTCAAGAAGATATTAATCAAATAATGAAATTTGAAACTGATCACTTCAAATATATATTAGATCAAATCTAAACATGAGGATTACTAGTAAGGGGACAGTGAAAGTAATAAAAATGTAAATACAGATTCTAAGGAAAACAGCCAATTGGGCTCTTCAAGAAAAAAACCGTTCATTGGGGATGGCAGATATATTGTCCAGGGGTATCGAAAAAATCCTAAAAAACTGCCTTGTCCATGGGGTAAATTTGCAATGTCCATGGGTTAATCTTAGTGTCCAGGGGGTGAAAAATCGTCCAGGGGTAGATCATTGAAAAAATAATATATCCTCCACCCCCCATGAACGAATATTTTCTAGAAGAGCCCATTCCGTAGATTATCAGCCAGCCAAAACTGTCCTTCGTAAGATCCTCATACACGACCTAATTTGAAGATACTGTGTGCAGTTTTTTTTAATTAAGATTATTTTTTCAAGAATTTTAGGGTTGAGAGAGATTGAGAAATCTGTATTGAAAAAAATAAAAACAAATAGTACATTTTTCAAAGAGAAAGTGTTCACCCAATAATGAATTGAACAAACTTTGGGCTCTTTAAACAGGGATTTTTAAGCAATAATGAGTTTCTTTAATACTTATTTTGAATATTTAACACGACACCTGCCACAATTACTTTGATTGATTTTTTATCAAGCTTCATTTTTCACACTATGGAAATTGTACATGATAATTAGGCTAGACATTCTTTAATTACTTAAAAATTCCATGATATACAAAGTACCCTGTTTTCTTTTAAACCTTCATCCAATCATTGAATACCCACTTCTCGAGATAAATCAACAGCATTGCTATCATTGCCCGAAGGGCTAGACTCGAGACTCCTGAATGGGAAATAAAACTATTTATTTCCCATCCAGAACACCCGCGCGTCATTTTTACACAAACGCCGGATTGAAATTAAAATCTATCGCTAGATTAAAAAGAAATGCAGTCCTCAAAAACAAAGGAACCGCTAGATAAAATCCGTCGTCATGATTACGGCGCGTTCTAGAAGCGTTCTGGATGGGAAACAAGTGGCTTCAATTTTTCTTGCCTGGGAAAGGTTAGACATTCTACTCTAGCCTTTCGGGTTTTAAACGCAAGGAGCATTGCGGGCCTCCTTTTCAAATGAAATAATTACTTCACCGACATTTACACATGTGACATGTTTCCCTAAAGACCGTTTTCGTTTTGATAAAAAACCACAAACGCTTGCAAACATTAATTATGTCTGACGACGTTGAAGTATCGCAGTGACAATTCTTTTGAGAACGAGGTATTTAATGAAAAATCGATTGGGCCTCGCAACGTGATAGAATTTCAAAGGAGTTTTCGATGGCGGATATTAGTTCATTTTTAGACGGTTTGACGGAAACTGGGAGAGGATTTGGCGGATATGCGGGATCGGGTACCCCCTGAACCCCCCCCCACCCTAATTACGCCGCACTTTGTTCAAAAAAAGGTCCGATAACGTCCTCTCCAACAACCGTGAAACCTTGGCTCCCTTGAAGAATGAGGAAAAACTTCCACTCTAAGGAGAGCAAGGCTTTATTGAGCAAACAAAAGTTAATCTCACTGCCCTTCAACAGTAATGACCATCAAATCAAAACGCATGAACAAAAAAAAACAGTGTGTCCCAAAAAAGCGGATGGATTTCGATATTTAAGTTTCGGGTCAAACTGTATATCTCTTTAAGTTAAAGATAGGGGTAAAACCATTAAAAGCAAGAATGCTGATATCAAAGGATCATAAGAATCAAACCAGTCAAACATTTAAAATACCATTATAAATATATTTTACCAGAGTATATCATAGTCTAATGTTTACTATCAGATACAAGAAGCAAACCTAAAGCAATTTCATTTAAGCTTTGTTTGTTGAGATCGGAAATACGAAGATATTTACATTTTCGCAACGCATTAAAATCTTCCAGCTCCAGTACATTTTCTGGATCATAGGCTGGATAAATGCGACCATCGTCTAGTTCATCTAAAAGCCCATCGAATGTTTTGTCAACTGCAAGGTTCTGCAATAGAAGGAAAGATTGAAAGTCAAAAGATAGCTCTAGTTTAGACGGCCGACTTTCCACCCTGCCTATTCTAATGTTTAAAGTAGGCAAAAAGTGGGCGAGAAGTTGGCAGTTTAAACTCTTTGCTTGGAAAATATTGAAAGAGACATTGCATTAAAGTCAAAGGAAAGTAACGCATTGACTTTAGACAGTCCTAATGTCCACTTTCACAGTTAGAATAGGCAGGGCGAAAAGTGTGTTGTCTAAACTAGAGCACAGACACCAGTAACCTGAAGAACAAAAGGGTTGGAATTTGAAACTTCAAATTATGTTAAAATTATTTCTTTGAGTCGAGAACCTAACCCGGGGGGGAGGGGTTCACTCAAGGCAAGCGACCTAACGAAAGGGCTCGTTTTCAGGCTTCCCTATCATCCTAAGGCTCGGTGACAACGATGACTAAATTTAGAATGATATCAGATTTATAGGGCTTGGTTAACTAGACGCCAGTGTAGGCGTATACTAGTAGAGTTGCTTTAACTCAAACCTCTACAACTCGAATGTCTACTTAACTCGAAAAAGTTTTCTCGTCCCTCCAGTTAACAATGCCTTATAAAACTTACTCCGTAAATCGAAATTTCCTTAGCTAGAACAAATTTGCGTTCCACGTACGGGTTCAAGTTATAGAGACTTGACCAAAAAGGTATAGCGAGTGCCTAAAATTAAATGCTTTCAGTCATGCTTTCAGTGTTTATAAATGCAATATGTACTTGGTGGCCGCATCTTTTTGATTAGCTAGACTATAAGGCGGTCTCCATCCATATATTTTTTGTGCATATCGTCACTTGTATCTTCTTTGTAGTGGTAAATGGTAAATAAATACTTACTTACTTATTTACTAGTCAAAGGGCCACGCTGGGGGATCACCTCAGGGTCCTCTTTCATCTGGGCTAACTCCTGAATAAAGAAGCTTCTTGGCAGCTTTGTTTATAAGTCGGCTATGGTATCTAATTAATTGATAACTTATTTAAAAGTACTCTCAGGTTTCTAATAAACGGTGTGTTTAGAGAAATTTAATTACTCTACTAGGGAATGTATAGTAAAGTTTACAGGCACCTGAAAATACGAGGCTATGGGACTGATTTATTGCAACATGGTTCAAAAATTATTTTCTCACTTTTATGCTTTCACCGTTGACCAGTTTCTTTAACAAAACATGCCTGAGCATGTTCAATTTGGAAGTGTTAGTAACAGGTAGCGTACAACGTCGTTGTCCACGGGATGAGTTTTCGAACAAATGTTGTGCTCGTCTGTCCGCTTCTTCCATAGGGGTGACAGTTCGTACACTTCGGTGTTGATATTTGGCCAGTTCTTGTCGTTCGAATGGTGTTAAAACACTATTGTTCCCAGTCCCTTGTTGCTGTGGTTGTGATTCCGCATTCTGGAAACAAAGTATTGAAAACAAAACACGGTAGATACCATTGATTTCAAAGCCCTGAAGGCGCTACAATCAGTTCCAAAATACTTGGCACAAAAGGGAAATTCTTCACGAAATTTCATAAACACAAACAATTTGGAAGCGCTCTAACTTAGGTTGGAAGGGTAGAATTTTAAAGCTTGACTTAAGACAAAAGTTCAAAAATGGTCCAGTAGGGCTTGATTGAATCGAAATATTCGATGAAAAAAAGTTGAAGGCCCGAAATTGACATTCTCGCTCGAACTTCAATTTTCGAAAAATGGTAAAATAGCCTAATTACCAATATGTTATGGCACTGATTGTAGATCCGAAACTTCTGGATGGGAAATGAAGCCACTTATTTCTCATCCAAAACACGTGACCCGTTTATCAGAGAAAATTTCTAAATGCGGGAGAAACTTAAGGCTTCACTTTTTGTAGCTTGAGAAAGGTTGAAGATTCCTCTCTATAGCCCCTTCGGAGCTTCAAACTCAAGTCGAGTCTCTACGCTATAACTCGAACCCCCAGGATGAGCACAAGTTTGCTTGAATCATTGAGTAAAGTTTAGAGTCAAGGAGACATCCGAATTACAGACGTTTAGATTTAAAAAGTTTCCGATCTAATTATTATTTCAGTTCATTTTTTCTGCAAAGAGCCGTGTGTATTATACCTTGTTCAAAACATCGCAAAGGAGCCGTTGCGTAGATGTTCCATTGTTTTGTAAGTTGACGTTCATTGAAAGCGTCAAATCGATGGAGCTCATATCGTCTAGATCCGCATAACGCGACGAAGCATTCGAAATTCTGCTATCGATAGACGATCTCCGTTTCCCTTCCAGATCTCTAAGAAATGCTAATTGTTCACTATTAACAGACGTTATTGCATTACGACGTGTTTTGAGACGTGCAAGTTTTGTGGATTTTTGTTTCCAAGAGGGTTCGTCTAGAGTTGCAATGTCATCCCCTGAGAGGTCCTAGAGAAAAACAGAAATTAAATCTAGTGATGGAGTAGTTAAAAATCTTAACCTGGAAAGAATAGATTCATACCGGGCAGGTTGTGTGGGTTTAACAACTAATGATACGTGCGGCGAAAAATTGGCTTTTAGAAAGAATCATTCTCTTAAAGTGTAGCAAAAATCGTTGAAATGCATACGGTTACAGTGCCTATTTTTTAATTTTTAACTCTTTGAGAACAAAAAAATCAGAATTTTCTAATTTTTTTCAAAAAATTCGAAATATTTTCTGTAATTGCTGAAATTTCCACACTTACAGTGAATTTATTTTCGTACCCTTAGCCTCTGTACATACCCGTTGGTCAATTTGCCTGACTGCTCCCCCCCCCCACAGGAATCATACGAATTCTATTCGGGTCTCGTAGTTTTTTTTTCCTGAATCTGAAAAAAGATTCTCTCTTCATTTCTCAACGAAGCTAGCTATACCAACTCAGTAAAGGACGAAAGAAAAATTACAGTTGACATTCGATTTTGAAGGGGGAGAATAAGGAAGCAAATCATCGAATGGTAGAGCGTCGCTTAAATGAAGACTTCTCGTTAACGGCGACTTTCAATATTACCAATTTTCGAATAATAGGAGCGTATCGAATGAGAAGTACCGTGAAAAGCACAGCTCAATATCATATATTTACGCTGTGCCGACGAATCAAGATTCTATTCATTGCGCAATCAGCGGAGACAAAAGTAACCATGACGACCATCCAAGATCTTGGATGAGCGTCATAGTCGATATTTTTATTCCCGTCGTTGAAAACACAACTTACAAAAAGTCATCAATGCTTTGTAAAAAGAGTCAGTGATAGAGAATCATAACATAAAGTCTGTCTATATTATTTCGACTCAATTAAAGTGACATTTCCATAATTAAAAGTTTAGTAATTACTGTTATACATTTGGGGATCATGTAAAAGATTTCTTTCGAAATAAACTCATTTCAACTACACTTGGAGGTTTCTGGGGAATTCGTAAATAGTAAACTGCATACTGATACAGTCTGCTAGACATTGATATGGTTAATATTTACTCTTCATCTTTGATTTTTTCTACAGTGATTAGATTGACACATGCGCGATAAAATTTCTATCATTTGTCTTCAGAGGTTACTATTTTCTTTGAAAACTTAACCTCTGATACTCAGGGTAAATGAGAAGGTGAAAACTAGTTTCGGAAAACACAGGTTGCTTGTATTTGGTGTTTCGAACTGAGGTGTGGGAGTATATTTCAGAGTTAAATAAATAGCTTCAGAGAAAACTAAGCCCAGAAAAGACAGAGTTTGAGATACAGTATGAAATACGGAAAAAGAGGAGAATTGGAATCGGTGATAGACCTTTTCATAAACTACATCACGAACATCACTTGCCTCGTATTCATACAATTACCATGGTGATTATTATGTCCCTTTGAGACATTAAATGATTTTTTTATGAATAGAATGTAGTTTTAATAAAATCCGCTAGGAGTTAATCACCATGGCAATAACTTCAAAACGAGGCAAGTGATGTTCGTAACGTAATTTATGAAAAGGTCTATTAAAACTAAATCTTTCCGTATCGAATAATAGTGGAGCGTTTAGAGATTGTCAACTGTAGCTCCGATACCTGTTTTGATTTTCTTTCTCCATCCAGCAGGTGATCATAATGAGGATCATGGTGATAATGTGAATAACCGTGTTGCATGTAAAAAGGGATCACTTCATTGCTAGGTGACAGTTTAGGTTGTAATGAACATCGTCTGTTTCGTTTGTCAGCTTTGAGTGGGACAAGAAGATGAAATTTTACTAATTTGCTCAAAAAAAGTCAAAGAAAAAAAATCCAAGTCTCCTAATTTCGTATTTGTTTCCGTAAAATCCAGAAAATCTTGAAATAGTGAAAAAAACTCAGAAATCCAAGAAATTAAAAATCCCAAATAAAAAAAAAGTCTCCTTTTCATGGGCCCTTTCATCTCTCCTTTTTCTGTTTATTGGAAGTGATCTACCTGTCCTAAGGGTTGCTAGAAATTTTCGGGTTATCAACAAAGAATAGGATTTAGTTTTTTGTAGGTAGAAAATTCTTTCATACCAGTTGATGGTTGTGATTTGTGTCGTGGGTTAGACGGAATAGACGGTAACCTTTTCAAGCTTGACATCGATGAGTTCAACTGTTGGTTTTCTTTGCCATGCTTTTTTTGAGAATTCTTCAGATAGAATTGATTATGTCTTTGTTCGATTTCATGTTTCATCTTTTCTTTCTGAATGTTTTGGTAAAGTTTCGTCAACTCTTTTTCCTCTTTCCGAAGCTTCATCGTTTGTGCTTGAGCACAACTTTCGAGACCTTGCGAAAGCCGTTTGAATTTGAATTTCTCTGCTTTATTTGAAGCATAACAGCTGTGAAAGTTTCCTTCAGAAATACTTCTGACTTTCCTGTAAGCTGAATCGTGCAGCATAATGATAATATACAAACTAAGAAAATATAGATAATCTTAGCTTACACCAGTTTCACTTCACAAACGTGTGAACGCGTGCAGTTTGTTATGGCTACATTTTTTTTTGTTTTGATTCGAAATTTTGAATTCAAAGATTCGAAAGATGAACGATCATTCGAATGAAATTGACATCACAATGACTTCTTTTTCGTCTGGCGCCAAATTACGTCAATCAATCGATCGAAAAAAGAAAACAACAATGAACAAAGAGGCCAGTCTGGATACATAGTCACAAGAAGAGAGTTGTGACTATGCTGGAAAGGAGGAAAATGTTGCGCCGGAGGCGTTTTTGGCGTAGCCAAAAGTAATAGGGAATTGCCGGCGAAGGTGGCCCAAGCCCGCCGCAGGCGCAATCAGGTTACATAATGCTGTAAGGTTTTATTTTTACATAAGAGTTTCTGTTTCATATCAAACACATGTCTCTCATCAGGCAGGTGTTTGCCTCTCTATTGTTATATTGTACTACACGTTTTTTTTTTAAGAAACACACTTTTAAGAAACATGAGGCTCAGAATGCTTAAAAACTAAGAAACATCTAAGAAACATGCTGAGGCTGAAAATGAGAGAATGACAGTTTTTAATTCGTTTTTTTAAGAATCTTCCAATCAAAACATGAAAAATAGATTGGTTATGTCAAAAAGTTTAGAACCATGTAAGAAACATTTAAGGCTCAAAAGGCCGATTTCTTAATAAACATCGAGGCTCCTTGATAAAACTAGTTTCTTAAAAAAAAAAAACGTGTAAATAAACAAAAAGTTTTTCTTTTCTTTCCTCTTTCTGACCAATCTTGCTACACATCCGTGTCAATTCAATGTGAAAAAGCTTGCAAATCAAAATTGATGAGTAAGCAAATCCGAGGGCAAATCACTCAGAATCGCACTCTTATTTTAAAACAAAACCTTTAATCAACAATAATTAACGCTAATTAGCTTCCCTTGTTGGCTCTGATCATCTGCTAAACCATAATTAAATAATCCCATTGATTTCTAAAAGGCTTAGAACGCCATGAATTAATGTTTACAATTCAATTACCTCTTTATCAAATATATTTCTTCATTTAATTAAATATTGAAAGATCTTTAAAAAATTGTACATTAAAAAAATATAAAAAGAATGTATCTGAGAAAGCGGCTGAAATCATCAACATTCAAAAACAAATTCGATAAAATTATTTGTTTACTGATAGAAATGGACATAAAACTACTAGAAACTGACTTTACGGTAAGAAAAGAAACGCAAAACAACCTACATAGAAATTACAAGAGTTTTCACACCCATCATTCCAAATAGTCCGAATTTCATCGGTCATTTTATAGATGCGAAATATCCGTCACGGTTCTCTTATCACGAAACTAGCACAAGTATGTGTACACGTTTTTTTATATAAGAACAACCTATATAAGAACATAAGGCTTCGATGGCCAAAATGTAAAGAACAAGTTAAGAACATTTTTAAGGCTTTGCGCACTCAAAAACATCCTTTTTCTTAGGAAAATTGACTAAAATGCTCAAAAAACGGTCAAAATAAGAACATGTTTAAGAACATTTCAGGCTTGAAACTAAAAGATTTAACAACATCCTAAGGCTTCAAAAATGTTGGATGTTCCTATGAAAAAAAACGTGTATGTATGACAAGGACAATTCACACAAAACATTCTATCTAACCATTCAAAGAAAAAGTGTATTTAATGTCAGTCGTAATTACTTCATGTTTGCAGGTACGAACTCCGGATTATTTTTCGGTTCTGCATCAAAATCTTCTTTATTGCTTTGTTCATCTAAAATATAAAGAGAGTTGTTTAGATGATTCTCAATAGACCGGTGTTGGGTACAACAAACTATCTCTCGGGTTATCTTACAGAGCAATGACTTCAGGGAGAGGTTAAGGGGAAGTTAGATCTTGTAAAAATATAACTGTTTTTAAAATAAGTAGGGACGTAAAGAAAAAAGTGCGGACTTTAAAGAAGTGTGATAGTGTGAATGGTGTGATAGGTAGACGAATAAAAAAATGTGGACATTTGGCCTTTTAGGCCAACCAAAAATCTTCTGAGAAAAAAAATCTAGTGCAGCTATGAACTAAATACAAGAATTACAAAAACTAAAAAACCAAAAACTATCTATTATACAGCCATTATACAATAACTCATAAAAAACAGCTATGGAAATGAATACAACAAGAAGTATATGCACCAACAAATAAATAATATATCAATAAATACAAAAAAAACGAAATATACCTAATAGGTGTGACCTTTAGACTTCAAAAAATTTTTAAAGTGAAGATTTAATTCTATAATTCATGCTTAGCAAGACGTGGATTTTAAAAGAAAAAATACTACTCTAAAATTTGCAAATTTCGACCGAGAAAAAGTTTTAAACAAAAACCGTTACAAAACAATTCTACTCCAAAGCAAATCCTCCCAAAATTAGTATGAATATATATTGGTTGATAATGTTAAAGACTGAGGAAAATATTATAAGAGGAGTTCATTGGAGTTTGAATTCCATCAAGCTTGGTCAAGTTCATCCAAATCCACGTCTGTAATTTTTTCTACGTTCAAAGAATTTTTCTTCTCCTTTTCTTTATTTGTGATATCAGGTCGTTCGTTGAAATCAATAAAGTTATCATCGCCTTTCTTCTCAATAACTTTTTCGTTATTTTCTTTATTTTCGCTTTCCCTACTCAAGATATCAGGTCGTACATTGGCATCAATAACACTATGGGTTTTCTTTTCAGTCGAATTTCCAACAGTTTCCCCACGAATACTACTGCTTACACTTGCATTGGCTTTCACGGTCATTTTATTATCGGAGTTGTTAAAAGACGTGCTTAGAGTACGATTAAGATTAAGTGTGCTTTTTATGGTTTGTTTACTCGGGGCAATTGTTGTTTTCGAATTTTTCTCACCTGCTGTATCATTGAATCCACCTTCCAAATCGTCGTCTTCTTCTGTGACCAGAGCCTTCTTGGTGGTTGTTGATAACTCTGGCGACGCGGTTGAGGTATTAGTCTTGGTAAAAGAGGTTGATGTATTGGTTGTGGTTTGTTCGCTATCAGCTTCTGTGGGTGTTGTATTTCTTGCATCACTCGAAGTGACGTTGATAGCTTTGTGAACTACACTACTAGCACTATTATTACCAGAAACAGACGAGGCTTTGTTTAAGCTATCTACAACCCCAGATTCATGGTTGACAGGCTTAGGTTGTTCTTTCTTTTCATTAAGAATCTCCTCTTTTACATTTCTATCCTGTTCAGGAATTTTCTTCCTTTGAAAACTTCTTTTATGTTGATCTGAAAATAGAGAATAATAATATATTATCATTCTATACTTTAATATTGCATGGAAGAATATAATAATGGAAGACATTGGGAACGCTATATTCCACTTGAGAGGAGCCACTTCAAGCAAACGTTGAGCTCACGAATAAATCATTACAAAGTAAGCCTTCTAAGATCATATTCAGGCGTTACGGTTCCATATAGTTCTAGAACAAAACAGTTTCGAAACAATGTGAACGTCAAAATCGGAAACGTCAATGAAGAAACAAAGCAAAACGGATAAAAAACGGTTTTGCTCCACTTTTTTCATCGGAATGGAATTGCTCCGTTTTCTTGCTCCGAAACGTTCTGAAACCAATATGAACACTCTCGATCCGTAACGGAAACCATACCGGAAATACGGAAACCATATACGATTCCGTTACATCTGAACATGGTCTTAAACTAGACAATCAATATTAAATCCTGATCGTTCATTCCATGTAGTTTCATGGCTTGAAGACAGTTTAATCTGAATAAAAAATTAAAAAATGATTTAGAAGAACTCACGGTCGTCGAAATTTGAAATTTTTGCATTAGCTTCTTCCAACAATTTTCGAACATTTTTCAATTCGTCATTTAGTGCTTCCCTATGATAAATGTAGGTAATTATAAATAAATAGTTAATTTGGAATCAATTTTAAAATAGATACTTTACTATGCAATTTTCCCTTTCAGCAACTTAGTTGAATAGTAAAGATGCTTGTTTTCAACAATTCTTCACAATGCACGTTTCTTTTCACCAAAATTTACTAAAAATAAAAACATCAGCTTACTTTTCTGTCGCAAGTGCTTTGATCTGAGAATTTGTTGTTTCAGTAGATCGTTTCAATTCCTCAAACTCCTTCTCAACTTCAGAACATTTTGATTGATCTTCCTCAAGTTTAGAGATTTTGGCTATAATTATGAATACTTTAAGTTAAATATGCAATAAGACTTTAGAAACATTAAAACAATATTTATAAGTAAAGTACTATTTTCTGAAAAATATTTACTGATTGGGATGGAGGTATGTGTGAGCCAAGGGTCCCTTTTTCACACCCTCAAAAGTCCCTCGAGGCAAAAAACCATAAAAAAGCAAATTGAGGGTTCCAAATTTACGAAAATAAAAAATTGACTCAATTGAATAAATTCTTGAATTTGGACTAAAATTTAAAAACATTGGCTGGAATTTCGGGGAAATGTCTCTCTAAGGGTGACAAAAAAGTCAAAGATAGACAACATTTTCAAATTCAGTCTCTCTAAGTAAGGATCGATTTTCTAACTTTTTTGGCCATACCCGTCATCTGACAATCCTGGTATATAACCTACCCCCGAGAATCATAAAAAATCAATTTCAATCAGTTAATATAATAGATATCATGCAAGACATTTTACCGTTTAATTTAACGATACCATCTATAGTGTTATCCAAATCTGATTTTGTGTCAACTGTGGCTGTTACTTCCCCATTTTCTCCATGATTTAGTTTTTCCTAAAAAAACAAAAAAATAATGATACTGTGTTACAGAGAAAAACTTTTTGTCGGAATGAATAATTCCTGGCAGAAGGAGGTCATTAATTATTCAGATTGCATTCAATAGGTCATCCCATAGTCAAACAAATTGAAATTCGTAACTGATTGAAATCGATTTAATAAACTAATCCAGGATTAACAAGTGATACTTTTATGGACCTAACAGGTTATGCATTTAACACATATCTACTTATGTATCGAGCACTCTTAATTGTGCAGAGAAACACAAGAAGTAGGTATCAATTAGGAGTGCTCGATACATAAGTAGAGCTTGATACATAAAAATTAAGAAACGTTGTATTTCTTTTCAATACTTAAAGTTTCTTGCTTACGCATTCATCAGTTGATTATATTGAAAAGAAATACAACGTTTCTTAATTTTTATGTAATTGATATCTACGTGAGCGTGACCATTAAACAATCATTCAGAACACAAATAGTGACGATCTATTAAAATTAGTCGTTTGTTTCTTATAAAAAAAAACGTTTAGAAACAAAAATTTCATGCTCTTGAAATATTCTTTCATATTTTAAGACTTTGTGAGCAAAAAAAATATCTATCTCATCAAAAAATTGAGTAATTTGGCTAAGAACATTGATGAATGCCTATTAATAGTGATTCTTATAGATAAACATGCGTTTTTTGAGCCAACAAAACTTTTTTGAAAAAATCTGCTTGAGCCATCTTTTACCATGATGGTACCCTACTTTCATGCAAAAAATCAGAAAAAGTTAATGATCTGTTTTTTAGCCGTTTTTTGACCCAAATTTGCCCAACAATTTTTTTCGAAAATCAGGCTTAGTAATATTCGAGGGTTTATCGTTACACATCTTTGTGCAAAAAATCAGAAAAAACTAACGAGCCAATCACTAGGAAAGCTAATAACGAACGGACGAACGAACAGACAAAGGTTAAATTATAGGACTTCCACCCCACCGGGGTAGGTCCAAAAAAATCAGGTCTTTTTCACAGCCTCCTTCTAACTCGGCCACAATTTCTATTTCTATATGGTTGAGTTGCAGGAGGCTTTGAAGCCTATTTTCGCCACTATAGCTGCTTTCTATGAGCGTCCCGTCAGCACCTAGGACTGACTACCCAATTCCCCTCACATGGTACGGGTTGACCCGGGCAAAAGTTCAAAAGTTCATTCACTTGCCAAGTGATCTACTGCAAGTGGGAATCGAATCAGTCGCCTGTGCAGTGACCTAAGTCAAGACCACTATTATACCACAGTGCCAATGTGAGTGATTTTCAGGGAAAATACTTCTTATTTTGTTCAAAAACTATACTGTAAATTGCTCTTATGTCAGCAACCCCCTTATCATGTCATTCACAGAGATTCTGAAAAAAAAAGTTCCTCCATGACTGTGAAGTAATGATCAGTGATTCTATTTGTGAAGTTAACTCTTTTAGACTTATGCAAATAAATGAAAAAGAAACGACCTTCTTGATATTATCCCAGGAGTCAAAGGAGAGTGACATAATGCCCTCCTTGGACATTTTCATTTTCACCTATTTTTTAAAATCTTAAATGTTTTAACGAATTGGCCAAAATCAGTCCTCCCCAAGATTAAAATAATTACTGTCTTGCTAAAATTTACTCGGTGCGAAAGAGAAATCGTGTATTTTTTAAAACGCCGTTCATTAACTCAAATCAAATGACTTTGGAGGTTCTGTGAAATGGTCAGTCACGGAAATCCTTGCATTTGCACAGGGTTCGACATGCGGCAAATGCAACGGGTCGAAAACCAAAGTGACGAAAAAACCCTGTGCAAATACACTCGATCACTGCAACCCGTTGCATCTACACAGAGTGGAAAAATGTTACACTTGATTATAAAAAAATGCACAGATCAAAGTTTTAACCCGCAGACAAACACTTTCTAAAAAGGCTAAAGAATCTTCTAAAGAGAAAATGAAAATGCCATTCGTCTTCGTTTTATGCCAATTTTCATTTTAAAGTTGAGATTTGTTAATTTTAGCGCATTTTGCCTTACACGTTCTAGCTTATGTGCACAATGTTGGAAAAAATCGTTGAAACCGTTGCAAATGCACACCCCGTGACTGATGGTGGCCGAATTGCATCATGCTGTCCCATGTTTTGTCAGATAGTTCAAAGTTAGAGCAGTTGACGGTAGTCCCCTTAATTGATTCAAGATCCTTCTTTGGATGGCCATCATGATATTTTCAAAGTGTCTATTTTGAATATAGTTCGCTCTTAAAATTCACAATATTATATCCAGACGATCTCAATCGAACGGAATCGAACGGAATCGACGATGGAACCAGTCGAACCAAATCGAACGCAATCGACCGATTGAAATTCGATTGTCAAAATTCTGAGTAATATTCACTTGGTTCGATTGTTATTCGACTGGTTTGATTGTCATTCGACTGCATTCAATTGTTCGGGTGAAACAAGGCATGTCCCAAATATATTTTGCGTGACGCGCACCGCTTCCCATTATTCCTTAATTAACTCTCATATATATAGCTCAAAAGAATCGAATCAACGAGAGGATTTCGAAAAGGGTCAGCTTTTTAACAAAGATTAGTCTCTCTAAGGGTCGGATCCTAATAGAATGCAATCGAACATCAATCGAATGCAATCGAACATCAATCGAATGCAATCGAATATCAGCAATCGAATGCAATCGAATATCAGCAATCGAATCTGAAAATTGTGGTAATTTTCGATTGAGATTCGAACGCGTTTGACAATAGAATTTCAATCGGTCGATTGCGTTCGATTTGGTTCGACTGGTTCGATTGAGATCGTCTGGATATATACAAAGATAAAAACTAACCTTCACTGCAGAATAGAATCGCTGGAAGGTAGTTATCTGGCTTTGACATTGTTTACTCTTTGTTTCTTCTTCTTCTTTTGCCGATTTGCAACGGCTAACTTGCAGAGTAAGCTCTTTATTTGATTGCTCATTTTGACCAAGGTTGCTTTGACATATCTTTTGATTTGAGCTCATTTTCTCAACCATTCTGGAAAGGCTCAAAATTTTTGTCCTAGCAATTCCATATTTTTCTATTAATTTAGTGTTTTCAGAAGCATATCCAGAAGCATAATAAACAACACACATGAATACAGCAGCTATAACTGCTAATGAAACAATCGGAATACCCAACATTTTCCTTTCACCGCTCGCTCCTTTTCTGCTTAAATCCATTGCCATATTTCTCTATCAACAAACTGTAAAAGATAAAAATTGTAATAGTAATCAGGAGAGAGAGCAAAAATACCTTTCTTTTAACAAAAATTTATCATTGGTTTTCACTGGTTTTAAAGCCATTTATTTGGGCTTTGACTTGAGTGAACAGGTGAAGGTGCTGTAGAGTTGGCTGTTGCGTTGGCTGGGCTGGGTGAGTCACTCCTCCTACTGAGCGCACGGAAATACGCTCACGCAGCGGAACATAAACATCCGACATAAAGAAAATTTATTTTCAAAACCCAATTTTATTTTTACAAACTAATAATTAAATCATAAATTAGATATATGTTAGAAAATTTACCATTTTTAATAATGTAGTTTTTAATTTAAGTAATTATTTTATTATTTTAGTCACAAAAACAACATATATTTCAATATGAAACATAAAAATTTGGTCTCTACTTTCTGAATCTCTTTCGCTACATTATTTTGTTAACGTCAGCAAAAATAAAGTTCCACGAAAAATTTGTTAAAAAACACTTTCGACTTTGGCTGGTTCTGCACAGCCTGGCACAGCGTATGATTTTTAGGTAAATGTTTTGGGTTTTTCTGAAGGACAAAAGTTATAGGATGGTCTATCGAATGAGCCTGAAAGGTGGAACCATTTACCAAAAACTACAATATGGGCAAAAAGCACACTTTTTTGGTAGAAAAATAGGATTTTTTCCTTTGAAACTTTTTTAACTTCTAGTGCAGACCAGTTTCAGTTTGCACGCAACAGAACAATGACATGACGTCACATCAAACATGCCTTTTTGTAATCAGCCTAGACAGAATATCCCTAACTCTTTATATGAAATTTACGAGAAACACATATTTGGACTTTGGCCAGGCCCAATACACCTTTCCCGTAATTCGTAAAACTAATGCGCGCGCATTATTTTGATGCTCTCCACCGTTTGGTCTCTGGAGGTAAACAAACCCGTTTTTGCCTGTGCTCCCTAAGGGAAAGTTGGTTTTTTGAGCTTTTCTTAAGTTCTGTGGAACAAAATCCCCTCAAATTTTAGTATGTTCAACCTATTCATGATATTATACCACCCTGAAAATATTTTGCCAAAAGAAGGTCGCTGTCAAAAGTTAGAAGCTCAAATCCCAATTTCCCTAACCCCTCGCAGGCAAAAACGCGTTTTTTACCTCCCAAACAATTTTATACACAATGGTGGAGCGCACATTTTCCCGGGCCATTTCTGAGAAATTTGAATTACGGGAAAGGTGTATTGATTGTTTGGTTTGTGTCCTAGATTCTAGAAGCTTTGAAAATGATGATTGGTCGGTCGGTCAGTAGCTAAAAAATTAGAACCTTTTTTCATTTTCCCACCAAAGGCCTCAATTTTTGAAATTCCTCAAGCAATCGTGCAATCCTGGAATCCAACCAAAGCTTTGATCCACAAAGGCACAAGCCTTGATCGCAAGATAACTTCTAGTTGGAGATTAAACCAGACGACACCAGACGTCCGCGCTCGATAGGATCAATCATCGGAACGGCTCGATGACGGATCAATATGTGATCAATGGATTACTTAACGATCCGGATGGGAGATCGATGGAAGATTCAGCCATTAAAATAGGGTGGTCAGAGGAAATTTCAAACTTACTTGCAGAATACCAAACCAAGTTTAATGGAAAGCCATTTATAACCATCAGAAGAAAAATGAGGGGTCATTTACCTTCCAATTCTTTAAAGTTCCAAAGATATTACATTTTGAAGTTCAGTTTTTCAAGCATTTTCGTGCACCCATCGCCAACCATTTTGTACCTTCATTACGGCACCAAAAGCGAAAGTGTTTTATGAAAAATTCCGCGCAAGAGGTTTGGTGCGAGTTTTATTTTCCGTAGATGTAGCTGGTCGGTTTGCATAAAAGTGGACATGAAAAAGGGTCAAAAAATTTTTTTTCTGTTGTTTGAATTTTTTATTGTAATGACGTTTTTTCTTTACCTTATGGATTTAAGTTTCATATTCCGAAGCAGTCCTACGTGATTCTGATCTGAAAGAAAATGGCGTCTACTTCAATGTTGAAGGCACCAAAAAAATTGTCCCGTACGTAACAATCATTAAAATTTACTATAATTTTTTCTAAAAAGCCTGGAATACCCTTTATTGATTTTTTCCACTCCTACTACATGGTTGCCATCAATTTTCAATAAAATGTAACACATAGAAAGAATCATAAGAAAAAAATTTTCAACATATTTATGATTTTTTTAACGGAAAATCTTATTCTACCCCATATTAACTATGATAAACTCTAAAATAGAAGTACATGGAACACCTAAACTGATTAAATTATAGTTACAGCTATATATGAGGAGAAAAAAACAATAAAACACTGTAAGGTCAAGTAATCCTCAGTATAAAACAGCATCTTTAAAGCCACTGGGGGTGACAAAAAATGTCCCGTACGTAACAAAATTTTTAAAAATTGCTTGGAAACTTTTCCAAGAAAACAAGGGGTTTCACAGAACAAGAATTTTTGTTGGTGTGGTAAAGTGTAGTAAGCTTTGTCCCAGATGTTTTTTCTCTTGCCCACTCCAAGTACTTTTAAACTCTTTTTTACATGCTTTAATTTTGGCGTGCAATTCTTCCAATTTGTTTTGACTATCTGGACTGTCACCTCTGAAAGATCTTCGATTGTTAAATTAATATTGGGTAAAGTTTTTTTTTATATATGATAGTTTAAAAACTCAGGGTTCATGCAGGTCATGCATAAGCATGCACCCCAGTCCTCTGGCTTCGGCTTAATAATATTTTCTGGAACATAGCGCCAGAATTGAGCATATGAAATTTCCTTGTCATAATTTTCCGCTTCAAACTTATGCCATAGAGTTTTTATTGATGACAATCTGTATCGCAGATTTTTATGACTTTTTTTTTCATCGGGAACAACAACAGAGTTAATGTCCTGAGTCATGAAATTTATGACCTTCTTGTGAAGAAAGGATCGGACGTTTCTTCTTTGGCTTTGAGCCTACTTTCCACCTTATCGAGACGTAAAGCGGACTGACTTCTAATGGAGGATTGCTCAAGGCTAATCTTTGTAGGGCGCGTCTTTTTCCATGAGGTGATACACTGTTCATGACTAATTTATCAAGGTTTACAGATTCTGGGGTTGCAGACTGACTGGTTTAATTCTCATTGCTTGCCTACTGTCTTTTAAGCCTTCCGTTCTCGTTGTATGTAAGCTTAACTTTAATTTTTAAAGTGTCCCGTTCTTTTCTCATGTTTTCAGAATTTCGCTTTCTCTTTTTCTTGCCAATTAGTTTATTTCTTTGTAAAATTGATAACTCATATGCTTGTCCCTCACTTTATCTTTTTCTGGCTTGTTGTAATCTCTTACTCGCTCTTTCCTTCTTGCAATACTCCTCTTTTGCCTCATCATTTTTAAGTCGTTGTTTTTTCTGCTTTTCCCTGATCTTCTCTATCCTTCCTCTTTTCATCTCTTTAAATACTTCACCTCCCAATGAATCTTTCATACGCTGTCAATGCTCTCTTACTCGTTGATTGACTGGTTTCTTTATTATCTTGTTTTATTGTACTTTAAAAAACAAACATAAGATTTATCATAATTTGTTTATGTTAGCAATCTAGCCTCAAATGAATATGTTACTATTGCTGATAATCATAAGTTCTTTGTTGTTACGTACGGGACAAACTTTCAAAATACTACATACACTCCTTCACATCTCTAGGCTCTATATATCATGAAAAACGGTCAGCTAAAATTTCAAACCAATAACTTAAGAAGTCAGAGAAACAGCTAGAGAAAAAACTAAAAGGGTTTCAGTGAAATCTCAGATTACGTTTAGCGAGTCACACTATAGATATAGATTGGACTCTGTATTGCAACCTTTTGAATTGTATTACTCCCTCACAGCTATCAATGACCCTCTCAATCACTCAACTGACTGAAAAAGTTGTCTTGAATGTAGGTGATTGATAACATCCATCATATGTTCAATAAAATTGGAAGTAAACACTAAAATATAGTTTTAGAAACAGCTGGGTATTTAATAGAAATTTGTTGTTACGTACAGGACAAAGTTACGTACGGGACAAATTTTATTTCTAAGCAGTTTTTTGGAAAAACGATGTAGACCCAGAGAATTTAGCAATCATTTTTAGAGAGGGATCTGGAAAACTTACAAAAACCTGAAAAAAACTAATTTGAAACCAAACTTTCAGCGAGATATGCCCAATTTTATAGGTGTTACGTACGGGACATTCACGTAGAACCATCTCCAATTAGGCTCAAATCAGTTAAAATATCTTTTATTCTATGGTTTTTACAGCAAATTTAAATTTTAATTATGATCCAAAGATATCAATTAAGAAATATATGTACATTTTTTGTCATAATGGTTTCACAAAAGATTATACCAGTTCATTCAACCAAACTGTTACGTACGGGACATAAAAGCTCGACCGTGAAGTAAAATCTCTGCCCATTTCTCCCACTAGTACTTATAAATAAAAACAAGGCAAAAAATTTTACTTCAACCTATCCTTCATTGGATGATCCAATAAAAGATGCCACACAACACAAGGATTATGTTACAAATAAAGCTTTAAAATTAGAATTTTCTCAAAACCGTCCCGTACGTAACGCAAAATGTCCCGTACGTAACGCAATATTTCCAGATTGGTACAAATTCTGGTGAAAAAATTTTACAGTGAGATTTTGTATATTAACAGCAACCTATAAAAACAAAAAACCAACAAATTGAAGCACTCTTATAATCCCTGTGGGTCAAACCGTCTCCATGTCCACTTTTACGCAAACCTAAAAATTTTGCCGTGCCGCGAACAAGAAGTTTGAAAAAACTCATCCGCGAGTACTCATTTTCAAATTTTGAAGGAACATGAAGACATGATGTGCTGATTTTTTCTGCAAAAGAGAGCTGAATAAATTCTCTACACTTTGTAAAAAATACTTATGTTAAAAGAGGTTTCCTTCCTTGAGATATGTAAGCTTGAATATTTTTTTTCGAAAATCTATGTTTTGTTACTGCCGCATGCCTAAGGTCCGACCTCCCTAATTAAAAAGTCTTGAGTATCGATCCTTCGTTGATCCACCATTATCGAGCTAGTATTTCAATCGAGTATATCGATTCGTCATCGATCGTTAATCGATTTGTCATCGATCGTTAATCGATTTGTTATCGATCGTAAATCGAGTATGAGTCGATAGGGTCGATAAGATCGATAAAATATCGAAGATAGATCGATAACTAATCATAAGCTTAAAAAAAAGCTCGAAAAAAAAATCGATCCTATCGAGCGCGGACGTCTGGATTAAAAGGCGTTGCGTTGTTGGCGACGTGTGCTTAAATGAATACAGCTGTGACTCTCTGCTTTTAGGTGCTTAATATTTGTTTTAAAGTACGGGTTACACCAGGACATTTTCTGTGCGCAAAGTGGATGTTGTTTATAGCAGAATCAAAGCTATCAGTAAAAAAACTAGACAGTGTCAATCGAACGAATCGAACGCCGAATCAATTGAACGCGATTGAACAAAATCCAATCATGGTTTCATCCATGTTTTCCAGTCCCCCCCTTAAAAACAGCAAATTATCCATTTCTCCCCCCTCAATTTGGAAATGATTTGTACTTATGCCCCTTCTAAAGGGCCCTTATATTTTTTTAATAGATTACACAGATTTTCTATTTTGTCAAGAATTTTTCGCAAGCATAAACTTTGAATGGCCCTTCCTAGAATTTTTAAAGACATTTACTTTTGCGAAGTAAAGTAAAGTTAAGTTTCTGCTTGCAAAAGTTTGTACACTTAAAGTAATAGAATTAAAACGCACTTTGTAACAAAAATCAACACGCTTTGTAATACAAAAAAAAATATAATAAAGGGGAATTTCCATCCAAAACAAAACTTAGAAATTTTTCTAAGATTTCCGAAAGACAAAAAATAACAGGATGTAAAGGTTTTAGTTATAAAAATGTATGTGATGCTGTCTGACATGCCTGGAAAATCAGTTGGAGGAGACATCCAAATCTCTTTTTGGGTCAATATGTATTTTTAATTTTCCTTTTTATTATGAAAGTTAAAACATTCCATGTCTATTTTTCTTTTCATAGCCAATTAATACAATATTTAAAAATTTGGTTGGTTAAAAAGTCAATTGATTATTCTTTCAGCCATACTTTTAAGTCTGAAACTTTGAATCTAAATCTTAAAATTTCTCTGTTATAAATGTATTCGGTTCAATTGCGATTTTTGTTCGAAGTTGTTTGATTGACACCGTCTGGAAAAAAGAACCGCAGAGATAGTAGTTATCATGTGAAAAGGAGGTAAATTTTTTTTGATTTTTCCGACTCAAAGTAAAACACTTTTTCTCAAAAATTTAGAGTTGATCAGAGGACACGAACCAAACTATCAATTGGGCCTGGCCAAATTGAGCTAGGCATTCCCAATGGAGTTTTGGAGGCAGAGAACCCGGAGCCCCCTTTGAAGAATTGAGTTGATGAAAAAATTACAAAACATGTCTAATTTTTTCCTTTTTTTTATCATTAAGGCAAATACTTTTTTATTTATTGGTTTACAGATCCGCCAACGTTATTTTTGCCAAAATAAAAAAGATAAAATAGAGATTTCAAAAACTTTTAATCACTTTTTCTCCTCCAACCTTCAAAAATGAAGAAAGAAATAAAGAAACCTATACTTAACAGGAAAACAAAAGAAAAGAAGAGAAAGAGAGAGGGGGTTAAATGGTTTGACACAGCTGTGCCCTATTCTGCCAATGTAAAGATACTTAGATCATTCCCGACCATGTTAAAAAATAAAGGCCTGTTTTGTTAAATTTTCAAAGTGGCTGACAATTATGTTAATAAAATGAGTATTTTTGGTGGCTAACAGTTTATTTTTTCACCAAGGATAAGTAGAATGAGTAACCTTTCCAATTGTTTTGGAGTGAAATTAAGTGGCTTACTAGGTTACAAGATATTTCAAGATAAGCTATGAGTCGTTTATGTGGCTGACAACACTGGTGGCTTTTTGAAACCAACCAGTTTCAAAATGTTGCTCTTTTATCTGTTTGAGATAATATGATACCTCTAGTTACAAACAAAGCTTTAATAATGAAATTATTCTCATCAAACAAGTTCATCTATCAAACAAGAAGTTCAGTTAGCATTGCAATTCTTTCAATTAAAAAAGCAGCCAAATGAGAGAAGCAATTATACAAACACACAAAGCCGTTTTTGTGTCCCCATGTCATTAAAATTTTACAACTTTATTACGTTTTACTAGGTCTGAGTTTGGATGGCTCTAGCAAAGATTTTTTCAATGAAAACATCATGTAATTGATTTGTCTTTTACAACACATGTTACCTAGGTACACCATAATATATCCCATTTGTACCGTAGATTCGTCTAACCGCAACATGCATCTTGTTTTCTCGAAATGGCTGTACGCTGGTCTTTAAAAACAAAATATCAAACATAAACAATATATACCGGGTGCACCACAAAAAATTTTTCCTTTTTAAAACTAATTTTCTCTAGATCTTAAATATTTTAAAAGAACCATTCCCTTCCCATTCCATATTGTATTGGAAAGAAGAAAAATAAAAATGAATTTCGATCATTCATTTATTAAATTCCATTCTTTAGATCAAAAGTTATGCTCAATAGTTTAAAAAAGTTACTTTCAGAAAGTGCTCGAAAACTTTGAAAGTTATGGTGTACCTACGTAGGTAACATCTGCGTTGTAAAAGATAAATTGATTATATGATGTTCAGCCATCCAAACTCAGGCTTCAACGTCAATATGACCCTGTCAATGCACCAGACATGCATGAAACACTTCTGTCTGGTGTCCAGAAGTTAGAAAAATTAACACCAAACTAACACCGGACAAAAGGTATTCCGGTGTGGCTCAGGAACACTTTTGGCACCGGACAAAACACAGATAATCGAGTGCGTCAACAGTGTTGTACATCTATTTTGGGAAATTTTATTTATGAACCCCTCCCCTTTCCATTAAAGTTGCCGTGGTAATAAAACTTAAAACAGTAAATCTCAAAATATTCAACCTTTTGCCACTGTAGGTATTCCATCGCTGTTTCAACAGTCATCTTTATTTTCGCTCGTGTGAAATAGCTTCGTTTGTTTTTTCTGATTTTTGGCAAAAATATATAGAGAATAAGGTTCTTCAAAAAGTTGATGAAGCTGTTTTCTCTGGTAAATTCCGCTTGGCCATGAAAATCAGACTTTCTTTATTGGGGGAATTCCCTTCTGTTATTTTAGGGAAAATGAGCATTTCTCGCGATTGGCTTATTCTCTTGGAATGTTGGATTGGATTGGCTATTTTTTTCTAATTTTCTATAATTTGTATTTTTCTTATTACTGTTGCCATGTTTTCTATTTTCTATATTTTCTATCAGGTAAGGGCATTCAGCATGTAGCTTGTTTAAGTCTTAATCTAGACTAGCAGACTCTATGATCTGATTTTCTTCACTGAAGTATTATTGTTAATCAAAGATTGGCAAGTGTGTAGAGGCATGCAGACCCTGACCTGGTTTGATATAGTCCAGCCAAGCACAAAAATTGGAAATTAACAGAAGGACATGTTCATAAAACATAGGGCGAAATGTTACACATTGAAAAATGGCTTTTTATATTTTTATCAATAACTTGGTAAGTATTGCAGTAGTAATCTTGCTGAAAATTGGTGAAAATGATGATAATGATGTAACAAAAAGGACTGCATCAAAAAATTTCAAAAATATACTCCACAAACAAGGAAAATGATAAAATTGTAACTTTGTTACTAAATTATCAACTATTAAGGTTCTAATGGATTATTTACAATTCTGTAAAAACAAAGATAATTTTGAAGCATTGGTAATGTGGCAGTAGCTTTAGGCAAGTAATGTAACACCCTTCTTGAAAAGATATGGGATCAAAAAGTAACTGTTACTTATTTATCAGGAATTTATTTGATTATTGGAAAATAAACCAATGTTTCAGTTTTATCAATGATTTGACTTGCAATTTAAACTTATTGCAATCAAGTAGACCCAAACCATTTCCTTGAAATTAGTGATAAAAATGTACAAAATTAAAATTTCAAACTGTTACAGTTTTATCATAAAACCATTTCAGCAGTTTTGAAAAGCTAGAAACACTCCTGAGTTATATTTTTATCATCTGTGAAAGTTTCATAGTAAAATATGCATTACTTCCAGAGATATTATGTATTTATCATTTTGGGAAAATTTCCAGTTATTACATTTTTATCATTTTTCTTGCCTGACTTTGGGAGCTAATATCTTAAGCCTCGCTTATTATTTAGAAATCTAACCTGGACAGTTACAAAATATCATCTATTTACAATTGAAAAACCAAAGTCTTTTGTCTTGAAAAGAATGAGAGATAAATCAGTAACAAATTAAAAATCAATGGTGCAAAGTGTAACATTTCGCCCTATGTTTTATGAACATGTCCAGAATTAGTTTTCTAATTATTTAAGGTATGAAAACTTCAACTGCCAATTTTACTGCCTGGGCTATGTTTTTCCTCTCAGCAATATCCAGCCTCCTTCTGCAGTTTCTTGATTTCCCGCAGCTTGAAAAACATGAGAGAAACCAGTAGCATTTTTAAGGACCCACCCCATCAATGTCTGATCATACTGGGGACGTGATTTCCTAAAATTGTTATTTTGGTGCCCCTTGTTTGTTAAGGATAATTTATTTGGAACAATTGTGCAATCAAAGAGAGCACTAAAAGGTTGAGATATAATTTTGCTCTCTCTGGCTGAAAAATTCTAATTTCCAAGTATAAAAAGTAAAGGCAATCAGAGGAGCCTTTTGGCATCCCCTATAGTCACCTTTTGGTTTTTTAATATACTTTATTTAAATGTACTAACTATACCACTGGTGTTGTTTAAATCGTGGTTAAGAATGACTAAGAAAAGTGTTGTTATAAGGTACTATATAAATAAGGGGATATAATTTTAAGATTTGTTAAATGTAAGTTCTATTTTAGGGAGGGGCTTCTTGTAATGCATCGTGAAAACGGTTAACCTGTTATATAAATGCGTTTCACTCATTATGCAAAGGTTCATAACAAAAATGGAAGCTGATATTTTGACTACATTAAAAATTCTCATCATTGGTGAAAGTGGGGTTGGAAAATCATCATTGTTGATTCGTTTCACAGATGACACATTTGATCCAGAAATTAGTGCAACCATCGGTGTAGACTTCAAGGTCAAAACTGTTAATATCGATGGAAACAAATTAAAACTTGCATTATGGGATACAGCAGGTCAAGAACGTTTCCGTACACTGACACCAAGTTATTATCGTGGTGCCCAGGGTGTTGTATTTGTGTATGACGTCAGTGTGCGACAAACTTTTGAGAAATTGAAGGACTGGTTGTCAGAGTGTGACACATATGCTACAAAACAGGACTTGGTGAAAATGTTGGTTGGAAATAAAATTGATAAGCAAGGCAGAGAAGTTACACGACAAGAGGGATTACAGTTTGCTAAACGTCACTCGATGCTTTTTATTGAGGCAAGTGCCAAAACTAAGGACGGAGTTGAATGTGCTTTCGAGGAACTGGTTGAGAAAGTGTTGCAAACACCTGGACTTTGGGAAAAGGATAATGCTAAAGGAAATATTGGGTTGAGTGCTGGTAATATACACAGTGGTGATGCTGGTGGTGGTTGTTATGGATCATGCTCACTCATTTAATTTTTTTTTTGTTTGTTTTGTATGCTTTGGTTTATACTTTGAGAGGTATTTTAATGTATTAAGTGGTATTGAGAATCATAATCAAATTTTTAAGAAACCTTTTCTGAGTTACATCTAAAGTAATTTGTATACACTAATGTGTAGTTAACTCCAAGAAATTCATGGTATTTTTGCAGGAAATAAGTTTCTTTTCAATCTTCTTAACAATGCTTCTTTGCTTTGAATAGAATTTAAAAGTTAGTTTTAAAATGACCATATTTTACCCAATTTATATATTTATATGTAAGTTGATTTACAATAAGGAGAAAGGTTTTAGTAGTTTTGAAAATATATGTTAAAAGTACTGTAAAATCTATTTCACTGTCTTCGAAATCAGTGTCTGAAGTTCATTCAATTTGACATAACATGTTCTTCTTAAATTCGGACTTTTTTTTCTGTATTGCATGTCTTGCATAGTCTCAAGTATGGATTTGCTAAAAATATGTAATTTATATGACAAGTTACCATTATATTACAAATTGTAATCAAAAAATTTATGTATAAGTATAACAAATATTTATACAGGTGGCCTCAATAAAGAAATGTACAACAAACAAATTTGTTTTCATTTTTAATATTCATTCAATTCCTTTATGTATCTATGTTTCTTGCTGTTTTCTCACGACAATCTATTATTACACATAATTTAAATAAAAGGAAAACAACAGTATTTTATTGTATCCATTTTTTAGTAAAATGATATCTTTGTATGTACGAAAATTTACACAGCTCAAATAATTATTTTTTTCTGTCAAAAATATAATTTTATGTTGAAACTTGGTGTACTTTACTTTTACATACAGTAATCTATTACTAGATTTATGGCCTTTTTCAATTTAAAATGTAAAAATTTATACTTTTCTTGTATGAGGTGACCAAATGTGAATTTTTCTAACTATTTACAAAAGTTTCTTTGGATCAAACAGCATTCCTCTACAAGTCTGCCTATTTTTTCACACTTATCAAGATTTATTACTTTAAACCCAGTGTTAAGATTCTTCCGTCTCAGTGAAGTATGTTAAAGAGGCTTTTCCATGTTTAAATTCTGTATAATTCATCAAAGTTTCATGAGTATTTGTTAATTTTCTGGGTAAATTCCATCCTCCTTCTCTGACAAAAACCTTGCTTTGACCAGATTTAACCTTGTTTTTTAAATATATTTTTAGGTAAAAGCTATAAAAGTATAAAAAAATGAAGGATAATTTTGGATGAGAATCTGACTTGAAGAATGGCTGGTACAAGATACTTGCGTACTCTTTTCTATTGTTCTATTGGAGCACTTCTTGGTCTCATTTCACCGTCATTGTATTATGGCTTAATACCAAGATGTCAACAAAACACAGAGTCTACAATGCAACGGAGAAATATTAAAGATATAGCAGCCACCTCAAAAAATGCTGCTTTACCGAAAAAGAAGTTATTGTTTGCTGGTGTTATGACTGCTGAGAAGTTTTTAGATACGCGTGCCAAAGCTGTTTATGAAACATGGGGTAAAATAATGCCAGGAAAAATGATGTTTTTTGCCAGTAGTAGTTCTCATAGGGATGACCTTCCAGTAGTTTCCCTGACCGGTGTTGATGACTCATACCCACCGCAACGAAAGTCGATGATGATGTTAAAATACATGCATGATAATTTCATTGATGATTTCGAATGGTTTTTACGCGCGGACGATGATGTGTACATACGGACGGACAAAATGGAGCAGTTTCTACGCCAATTAAACAGCAGTGATGATCTGTATATAGGTCAAGCTGGTGTTGGTATTCAAAAAGAGAAAGGAAAACTGGGTTTAGGGCTAGGTGATAATTTTTGTATGGGTGGACCAGGGGTGATTATTAGTGCGAGTACTTTGAGGAAAGTGGTTCCCTATTTGGAGCATTGTTTGCAGAATTTGTACACAACTCATGAAGATGTGGAAGTTGGAAGATGTATCAAGAAATTTGTTGGAATTTCTTGTACATGGGCTTTCGAGGTAAGTTTGAGCTATTCTTCTTTCTATTTTTCACCAGTATTATAATGATCGTTGTCTTTTGACACCACGTCAATTTTATAATAGCTGTAGCTGATTCGTTGCAGGTGACGCATTGGGTGAAAAAAATACAGAATATTTTATATTTATATAAATTTTGATATTTCTGAAGTCATTTTAGTGGTGCATTTTTTGAATTAATTTGGATTGATGAACTCCTGAGAATTTGATTTGATTATGTTTACAGCAAGCATAGAATTTCTGTACTATGTATTCTCCGACTCGCATTTGACATTATTTGAAATTTTCTTATTACAACTTGCTTTGCTTCTTTTTTCTGATAACCGATATCTTGACACCTTGTTTAATTCTTTACTTGCTTTTTCTTAATTTCTTACAGATGCAGTCACTGTTCTATCACAATCGGACAGGTGCCAAAGCTTACACCACAAACTTAGATACCAAGGCTGTCCGTAATGCAGTCACTCTACATCCGTTGAAAAGACCGGAATTCATGTACCGGTTACACACGCATTTCATGGAGCTGAAGATTCAACAGACTTCTTATGATGTTGTGGTGCATCAAAGGCAACTCGATATTGTAGAGAAACTTTTGACAAAAGGTTAGTATTATTACAACTTTTTATTGAGAACTTCGTAACTCCTATGCTGACACACTACGCTCACAGGGAGCGCTTCACCAGAAGAATTTTCTGATTTTCAAGTGACAATTAGTCAAGCTTTGCATTTCTTTCTGTTACTTAGATAACAGAAAGTGACAAGTCTCTTCTGACTCAAAATATTCACCGCACAACTTGTTAAATGATCCATAAGAACATTTGTTGTTTTCTTCCAGATCTTGACAAGCAGTCTGATGACAAATTGGCTCGTCTCAAAGATCGTAAAATGTTTAACCAGAAGATGTTACCTAAAGAAGTACCAGACTGGGAGATGTTTACTCCTAGAAAAGTGTATTCCTACCAAACTAATGCACCGGAGATTGGAATGTTAAATCCAGTGAAAGATGGACTGAATCATGTCCTTGGTCAAACCATGTCCATTATCAATAAAGAGGCTCGTAAAGTCTTACATCGCACGTTAGAGTTTAAGAGGTTAAACCATGGTTATAAGAGATATCATCCTAGATACGGAATGCAGTATATGTTAGATTTGTTGATGAAATATCATCGACATGTCGGTTATAATAGACGTCGAATGACGGTTCATGTCCGTCATCACGCTTATTTGCAGCAACCTTTTACTAGTTTAATGTATGCGGAAGATGAGCAAACACGTGTTCAGGAACCAATCAATTTCTTGCTTCCACTAGCTGGAAGGTTGGTCCAATTTAAGAGGTTTATGGGGAACTTTGAACGAATTTGTTTACATCAAGAGGAAAAGGCCTCGCTTACTATCCTTTATTTCCCTGATGAGGGTCATAATTCAACCGAACATAAAATCATTTTCGAGTCTTTGAAAGAAAAATACACACGTGCTAATCTCAAGTGGATCAATATGGAAGGGCGCTTCTCAAGGGCGCTTGCTTTGACGGTAGGCGTGGCTCAATTTGATAAAACTTCATTGTTGTTTTTCTGCGATGTTGATTTAGAGTTTGATAGCGCTTTTATGGAGCGTTGCCGATCAAATACTATTTTAGATCAGCAGATTTATTATCCGATCGTGTTCAGCCAATTCGATCCAGAGATGGCTAACTATAAACAGGAAAAGCCAGAATCTGTGTTTTATTATTCTAAGGATACTGGTTTTTGGCGGAAATACGCGTTTGGGATCACATGTCAGTATCGTCGTGATTTTGATTTGATTGGTGGTTTTGATACCACGATACAGGGTTGGGGAATGGAGGATGTTGATTTATATGACCGATTCGTGTTAAGTGAAAAACATAACGTTTTCCGCGCACCTGATCCCGGTTTAGTTCATATTTATCATCCTGTACAATGCGATGAGAAAATAGCGGAGAAACAATTGAAAATGTGTTACGCGTCAAAAGCGCAGACGTACGGGTCACAGAATAAGATTTACGAGGTGCTTTATGATCGAGGATATTTCAACCAAACGAAGAGTTTGGCGGATGATGAATTATTCTTCTATTAATTTTTGAGGTACATAACATTAGGTCTAGCTACACTATGGAGGTACCAACATTTTATTGAAATATTATCTTTGAACATGAGAAGTTCACTCTATTTAAAAAGTAACCACTTAAAGTCTCAAGGGATTTAATCACCTTGGTAATGGTAATAGATCTAAGACGAGGCAGTCGTTGCGCTCAATAATTTTTGAGGTAAATAAATAATATTGAGTCTAGCTACACTATTTTCCAACATTTTATTGAAATATTATCTTTGAACAATTTTGATGCATTATACAAAGAGTCTTTATTCACGATCGGAAATAGTATTTATACACTTTTGTATTTGAGTAGTAGGAAGTTTGCGACCGCAGTCGAAGGCGACCTGTAGGCTCCTCTTCCGATACTTTAATGTGATAAACTTTCGCGAGGATTAAATTTCGCGGATTTCGCGGATTTGAGTGTCATCCGCGAAAATCCGTGAAATTAAGTCCCAATGGAAATTTGGAAGGGCCGCCTCATCTGCGAAATATTTCTAAATAAAACTCAAAATATGTCAAACAAAATACTTTTTGAATGTTTACTGGCATCAAAGAAGCGCTAATAATGTGTATTTCAACAACGAAAATGCATGATTTGACAGTATAAGTCGCAAAATCGTGAAAATATTGCCACCCAATAGTGCCACCCGCGAAGTTTAATCCCCGCGAAAGTTTTATCCCATTAAAGTAGCTTAATTTTGTACAAGTCTTTGTTATGACACGCCGGGGATTGGATCTTTTTCGAATTTTCTTCATACAGTAACTTTTTCATAACACGTGAAGTAAATTTAGAGTATGATAGCTCAAAATATAAGTTAGCCTTTCTTCTTTCTGTAATGAAAAGTTTAGGTAAATAACATTTTTAGTTTTCTCGCGAATTCGCTTGTTAATTTTCCGAAAATTTTTCCGGCCCTTATTAGGACCCCCCAGAATATTTTCAGCTGTCAAAAAGAAAGCCTCTTATTCTGCTCTAAATAGCCTGATTTTAACCTATATTTACCTTATTTTTGGGTTTTCGTAATTACAATTTCCAACCCGATCCCCCCGGCAATTAGCCCCCCGTTTATTAATATTTTATTCCCGCGTTTATTCGACCGCCCCCTCCCGTTTCTTTGGAACCTAAGATTAATATGAATCTTCCCAGATTGCTTGTGCAGCGTCGAACTTTTTAAAAAGGAAGAAATCCTTGAATCAATCATATACGATATGCATTTAATATTTAGCTTAGACAATTTAGAATTTATACAAATTTTTAAAAATTTTAAAATGAAAAAAGAGACGGTTTTTAAATGTTTATATTATTGGTATGAGAAATTATTTATGAGAAAATTATTTAAAAGATTTTAGGGTGAAAAAGTATTTATGGTATTTTTAATTGAAGAATATGATAGAGATTTATAAAACTTATTTAGAAAATATTCAAGGGTAATGATATTTATTGTTGACTAGAACGATGATAAAATTTAAACCTTAAGGCCTCTCTCCACCTTCGCGCGACATGAGCGAAAACTTTTAAACGTTTTTGTAAGGTCATTGGTTGGTTGAAAAATGAAGCAATTCCATTGGTTAAAATGGACGTAACGGATGAACTTCCTTCAACTTTTTTATTGTTCGAGCGAAACTTATTTATGACGTAATCCTTTCTTCAGACAAAAAAAACTGTCGCCCATTTCGCGCGAAAGTGGAAACCGGCCTTTAATAGTATGTATAGATGTATACCGTATTATTTCAACGATTTCAGCGATCTTATGTTCTTTTTCAAGAAGTCGTTCGCTAAATTATTTGCATATAATGAACCAATGCTGTTTAGGCATTGGCATATCTAAATTAATTAAAGTTATATGAACTTTCTTGCCACTCCCCTATTTATATTTAAGTGAAAGTTAAATGACACCCACGGCACTCGATTTGAAAACGACCTTATGTGCGACCGAAAATATTAGGGCTTCAACCTTAAAGTGCAGAGAAAATTCGTGAAAAAAAAACCGACACTTTTTTTATAAGAACATCCAAAATTAGTGTTTTTAGCGTGTTCTTATTTTAACCCTTTTGTGAGTATATTTGTCCTTTTTCTAAGAAATTGGGTGTTTTAAAGACCGCAAAGCCTTAAAGGTTTTGTTTTTAAATAAGAGTAATATCATTTGATTACTCGCCAATTTTAATTCACAAGCTTTTTTACCTTGGATTGAGACGGATGTGGAGCAAGATTGGTCAGAAAGAGGAAAAGAAAAACATTTTTATATAGCATCAGCATTATTATATAGCAATAGGCAGACACTGTCCTGATATGAAATATATATTGTCTGATATGAAACGGGAACAATTATGTAAAAATAAAACCTTTAAAATATTCTTAACTTGTTTTTAATATTTTGGCCATCGAAGCTTCATGTTCTTATATAGTTTGTTCTTATAAAAATCGTAGCCAGCACCTTAAATTAAGTATCCACCTCTAGGAATTTTACACCGAATTATAACTATTTTTACCTATGCTTGTTTTAATTTTGTTCTGTTTCTGTATGCTTTATATTTTTAGCGTTAATAAAAGTATGAGAAAGATAATATATAATCAAAATAAGACACAGCAACACTGGATATTTGAATTGAAATGCAAAAAGGCAAGTAGTACAGGTATGAAAAACTTTTGTTGCTCTCATGGTCGAAATTTGCAAAAGTTTTTTTTCCATTCGTTTTTAAATTTCTCAAAATTTTATATTTTCGTTCATTTTTTCTGTTAAAAATAGAAGGGGTGGAACTTAAGCCTGGGAAAAAAAGGGGGGTTGAGCTCAAAGAGAGGGGGTGGCATGATACCCATCTGCCTTCTATGGCTCTACTTTTGAAAACACAAAAGTTTTTTTAAAAAAGTTTTTAGCCGTACGTTCAACCCTCATAGTCACTGTTTTTTGTTTTTTTTTTCTTGTAACATTTTACCTTTGTAAGGTAAGTTATGGGTTAAAAATGTTCTCTCCCGAATAAATCCTCCTTGGTTGAACTAATTCAACCCCTTCCACAACTTTCAGCCTAAAGGGTTTGAAATTTTGAGGGAAAAAAAGAAAAATTGTCTGAAAAATTCTCTCTATGTGTTGTTTTTTTGGCACCCACCCTTCGAAATAGAAAAAAGAACTGGAACATATTTGACACATTATTGCAATGTAGAACGACCTTTAATTTCCGTCCCTTCACTTTAAAAACATTCCTTTTTTATTACTCTCTCCGATCAACGCCGAAATACATTGACATCGTATTATTATCGTATTATTTTAACGTTTATAAGAATTTAAAGCTCGGACGAGAATTACAATGTCAGTACTTCCTCTTTGTTTCATTGGATTTTTCAATTTGGGAGGATTTAAGTGGCTCCCAGGCTATATTCTCAGCCTTATTGGAGCTGGAACATTGTCCTTTAGTGCCAAATATTTTGTGATGAAATTGGCAACATGTATCGACGATCAATAGGTCATTTCACAGTCGCAAAGCGTAATGGGTAAGACCACTGCGCGCTAATGACGACTTACTATTGGTTCAAAGCTTTGAAAAACTTTAAAGATTTTTATGACTAGCCAACAGAAAGCCGTTGCGCAATCAGTCCTGATTACCCATGATCCATTTCGACTGTGAAATGGCCTACCTTATCGGCCCTTTTTACGCCGTCCCTTAGTGGCGTTATTTTTAGGCTCTTGGCGTAATAAGGGCCGGCGTTAAAAATGCCGGTGTAAAAGGGGCCGGTTGTTAAATTAGAGCCGGCGTTATATTAGGGCCGGCGTAAAAAGGGCCGATAAGGTATAATAAAACAAAACACTGGAATGACTTCTTTTTAGAAATATAATAAAGCCTCTTTTGTTACTTAGGGAATGAAACAATCATGCTGAAACACAACCCAATGAAAAGGCGACCCAATGGTTTGAAATTATTTTTGATCATCAAATGCGGCTGCAACTGACTCATTTCAAAGCGAAAATCGTACCAAAATGTTTCGTAAGTCAAAATTTATTTTGTTCTAGTTTTTATCTATTTTGTCTTGTTTTACTTTGATTTTTGAAAGAAATAATCCGATAGTAAGAGGGGTTTATCTAAAAAATCCTGCATTACTAAAAATAGACAAAAATAACGACAAATTTCGCCGTCCTCCGCCGTCCAAAAGTGACTGTACCACCCTTACGTATTCATTTCCCTTTGCTTATCACGGGAATTAACTATATATGGTTTTAAAGAACGACAAATTACGCATGCATGTTACAATGCAGGATTCTTTAGAGGAACAGACTGGTTAGCGACCCAGCCGACGCAACTGACTGTCGGCTGTTTTCGTCCGGTGTTGAAAAGTATTATCAACACCGGACAATTGTGTCCAACATGAAAAAGAGTAGTTTTAACACCAGTCATACATTCCAAATTACGTCCGGTGTTTTGATTGTCCGTTAGTAAAAAGCTTTCGCATTCGACACCGAACATATACGTCCGGTGCTTCCGTAATTCCGGTGCGTCCGCAGGTTCGTGATAGTTTTTGTTCTGACATTTGGCCGTTTTTCTGAGGAATTTTCGACCAAACTATATCTTTGAAATTTTAAAGTAAAAAATTCATTTTAACCACAAATTATACCATTCTTTAGAGTTTCTATAAATGTATCATTATTTTTAACCCAAAATTTCAAACTTGTAATTAAAATTCCAATATTGGGAAATAATAGTCAGGGCCTCGAAACCTCTGAAGAAGATATCTGTAGGTCCCTTTCAATGAATAATTTTAAGCGCTTTTCTTGTGGTCGTTATACGGCCATATTGAATTTCGAATTGAGTTACAAAACTCAATATTTGAAAATCTTACTGTATATTATGGAAATGACAAGAATATGTAAAAGTATGGGCAAAATCGAAATTGGTTTTGCTTTATGTTAGACAATTCATGAAACTAAACCCTTCAAAGGGCATCCAAGGGGTTTCCTGACAAACTTTATGGGTTGTCGCTAGATAGCGGATAAATTAAGTGGTTACCAAATTTTCCGAAACTCAATTTCTAATCTGAGAAACGGCCAGTGGCAAAAGTGCTTGAAATTTTGGCTGCCTTTCTATTCTTTTATTTTGACTAACTTTGAGTTAAAGGGTTGATTTAAGATACTTGAAACCCCCGTTTTCCTATGGTCCAAATGATACGCGTTCCCCAGCAGGGGCGTAGACACACGAGGGTACGGTTTTTTGCCGGCGTTAAGGGTATTTTGGGTTAAGGGTTATGAAAAAAGAATATTTGCTTATCAAAAGGCTAATTTCCGTGAATTTGGGAAGTTTTTTTCGTAAGAATTGCAGATAAGGTCTAGGAATTCCCTTTCTTCTCAATTTAAGTTGGGCGGCAAACCTAATAGGGGAGGGGAGGGGAGGGAGGGGCCTGAGCACAATTTGGCTGATGTACCTGATTTGAGAGAGAAACAAACAGGAAAGCTAGCTAAAAAAGAACAAAAAATAAACTATTACAGTTATTTTTATTTCATGTTATATTTTTCGTGTTTTAGAAATATCTTTGTGTAAAAATGACAAAATAAGACCTTAATGGCTTACAGTTACAAAAATTACAAATTTGTGAAATTTCCAGTTTTTTATGGGGTCGATTTTCGTTAATTTTTCCTATTTTTTTTGTTTTGGTGTTTTTACTATTTAGCGGCGATAGCGTGTCCTGAAAAAGGTGTTACAGTCTTTGAGTCGATGAAATGAATGTGTATAAGATTTTTTGAAGGAGCAATTTCTTTGTTTATGAAATCCGCTGTCATGGAGATGGTACGCGCTAATTTCGTTTCGTCGTAATCTAAATTGAAAATGCATGAGAATTATTAAACTAAATATAATGACCAGGGATCTAACTCAGGCCCGTTGAACGGCGAATTTCACCGGTCCAAGGCACGAAAAAATACAATTCTAAGATTTCGGTTCACCGCCTCAAGTAAATATTCCCGCTAATCAATACACTGGGCTCGCTACGAATTCGTCGGTGTTAATCTTTCATTCGCCAGCCTTAACAAAACAAAATCCCTTGAATTACGGAATCCAGCCGAGTACCAAACTTGGTAAAACTTTAAAGGGTTTAATGAAAGGTTTTCGTCTTATTAAAGGTCACGTAAAACATGTTTCGTTTTGCTCATCGCGTTCATAGTTGTACCTCATAGTCATACTCTTATTTTCGAAAGTTTTGAAAGTTCCAATTTTCTAAGTGGAGGGAGAGTCTGTAATTTTAAAGAAGGCCGTCTGCCTTCTCAAGTGTACGGGGTGTACGGGGTGATGAAGTTGACTCTCTCCATTTCGATCTCCTAATTAGGACCAGGACCACACCTCAAATTAGAGAAATATTCGGATTGGGCTTTTCCAGAAAAAAAATTCACCTCCACTGTTGCGGATATTGATTTTTCGAAGTATCGAACCCCCTGGATATCCTACTTTATTAGTAAAGACCCTCTGGATACCCACTCTTAAAAATATGCTCAACCCTCTGGATATCCTCTCTTATAAAGATGCTTACCCCTGAATATCGTATTTTTTATTTGAAAAGACACTTTACCCCCTGGATATCCGCTCACTTGTAGATATTTAACCCCCTGGATATCCATTTTCGAACAAAAATCGTTAACCCCCTGGATATCCGATAACCTCAACAGGGGGGTACGGACTATTTCTGGAAAAGCCCATTACTGAGGGGACAAATTTCTTTCTTCGAATTATGAAAAAATTCGAAAAATAGAGATTTCGAATTAGAGAGAATTGTTGACCGTATTCACACCATGTATATTTCAGCGAGATTCGAAGCTTATAATTATCTTTGACGCTCTCTAATTCGATCTTCAAGGGGAATTGGATTTTCATCGAACACATTTTGCTTATCGAATAAGGGAGCGTCGTTTATGAGAGTTTCTTATGAGTTGTTTCTTGATTTCATCGAATAAGGGAGCCTATCGAATAGTAAAACGTCGAATTAGAAAGCATCAACTGTAATTATAATTACCTTTATCTTTAGTATTAGGATTGAAGGGTTCCGATTTCACACGTTTAACAGCTGTAGGATGGACGTTTTTCCATTCTTTTATAAGATCATGAAGTGTAATATTAGCTTTATGGATAGCTTTGCAGCGATGAAGATGGTCTCGTTGTTTCATCATTTCTTCGGTTAAGGGGTAGCTACCTCTTCGTTTTCGACCCTCGTTCAGTCTGAAAGAGAATTAAAATGCTTATTGATGGTACCGTGCCTGTTCGAAATTCGAGAATGAGACGTACATGAAATTTTTTATTTCGAATATTTTCTAGGTGACATTGGACCATTCGATTAAATTTCTATACAGGGGGTTGGACGAACCTTTTCAAGTCAACCATTCTTGGAAATGCGTGGATACCCCCTGGAAAATAGCAAAATTTACAAAAAGCCCTTGGATAATTTTTAAAGTGACAGCCCCCCCTGGCAACTTTTGTTCCCCCCCCCCCCCCCTGTATGGATATTAAATGGAATTGTTCATTTTGAGTAGGTGTCTTAATGGATTTAAAAATTTATATTTGAATAAATGAAAGACACACAAAATTTAAGCCATTAAAATAGCTTTTTTTAGGTTTCCCTGACAAAGTCTAAAAGGGCAACCAACGGTGCGTTGAAACTGATGTAAGATATTCGTCTTCATATGCACATGTTGTTGGCACTTAGGCAAAAATAATCCGAAGGTCGGGCTACTAAACCGCTTATACTTTTCCGTCTTTAAACGAAAGTCCGTCCCATTTGAATTTTCTAATATAGATTAAAGTCCTAATAATAAGCCTTGAGATCAGAGATTTCATAAAATTAAAATCCTCATAGACACATTTTCGTCTAGATTACCCGGAGCTAGTTGCAACACTGTATACAGCCTATGACAATGAGAATTGCCAGATAAAGTTTACTGTGGCGGTGGTAGATTAGAATTTCTTGGAGAATTTTCCCATACACGCACGGGAAACACAAATTTATTCAAGTTAAAGGAATTTGTAAAACTTGTTCGAGTTAAGGAGACATTCGAATTATAGAGGTTCGAGTTGAAGGGACTCCACTGTACTCTATGCGTGTTTTAAAAATCAAAAACACTGTTGTAGCTGGCTTAAATACCAAGGTAAACTATTATCGGCATGAAAAATGCTCTAATCTATCGTTCAGTAGTTTTTGTTACCAAAATAGAGTCGCAGAAAAATCCGCTTTAGAAAATAACGGTTGGCTAGTCAGTCCAAGGTGCTGACGGGGTGCTCATTGAAAGCATTTATAGATGTAAAAATGGGCCTCGAAGCCTCCTGCAACTCAACCAAATAGAAAAAAAAATAAAATATGGATATAGAACCCAATCCGTTTTAGTTGTTACCTTCCTTCCTTAATAGTAAAGTCTTCATTCATGAATTTAAAGTCGGCTGGTAAACTTCCTCGACGTGCTGAGCGATGCTTTGAAGTCCCTGGTAAATGGGGTAGCACACAATGCGAACGGCTCCAGTGAAGGTGTGGCAAGTTTGAGCTCTGTTTAGAACTTGGTGAAAACCCAAACGGTATACTCTTAGTAGAATTTAGATGTGGGAATCGCTTGTGGCTCAGGGTGCGTTTGAGTGCACCGAGGAGCGGCTCAGCTGGTAGACTGGCACGGCGCCTTTGTTGGCGACTGTTGTTGAAACCTGCAAGTGTATTAGCATCTTGTTGTGCAAGTTGAATCGCCTCCAAAGCTGTTTGCAAGCTATGAGAATATTGAAAAAAGATATGATCTTTCTAATTCGAGATAGTAGAAAAGGCTCATGGATTTTAAACAAGATAGACAATTTGATTACTTGAATTTAAGTTACCGTAGAAGTAGGTGAATATTTTTCAAAGGACAAAATTTAACGTATCCCCAACCATTTCTTACATAGGCGCGTCTCTTTCTTGTATCATGAAAAGGAATATCTTAAAAGCGTACTCCACTATACTCTCTTTTTAAGCAATTTAAAACAAACATGAGGCTCAATCTTAGCCAATACCTTAGCCGCTCTATCAAAACCTAAGAACTAATTTAAGAACAATTCTAGCCTCAGATTTCCAAAAATGACATAGAAAATGCACTTTGAAATAAACTTGTTAAAAAAATATTTATAAGATCTTTATCGCTAAATCACGAAAAAACAAGATCAGTCAAGCCTCAGTCTTGAATCTCCCTGACAAAGAATATAGTGAAAAAGGTAGAAGACAATTAGCCCCCCCCTCGTTTATTTGGAACAAGAGTACAAACTAAATTCTTCAATATCATCGGAGAAAAAGTTATATCAGTTATTTCCTTATGTAATGATTATATAGGAACTCAAAAGAATCAAGTGCTGAGGGATGGTGGAAAAAATGTGGTGGAAAATGAGCCAACATACCTTTCTGAGAGATGCAATGGTGAGATTTTGTAGTCACTGTTTGATGGCATTTTCATGGTGGAATTTCGTGCCTGTCTGTTTTGCCCCTATCCAAAAGTAAACAGTGATCTCTTCTTCAAATCATATTATGTTAAGTTTAAAAGTTTCTATTTGACGTCAAATTAATTATGTGACGTCAATTCAATTTTTGAAGGTAAATTTTTTAAAACCAAGAGAATTTGTACAATCACCTAGCAACAATGAAATGTATTATAGACACTACCTCACATAAGAACCATGTTTTTTCTTAGTGACCTGGCTGGCAACAATGACTTTCTTTACAGGGGATACGTGGTCCCACAGGGGCGTTTATTCGAGGGATCGTTAAAAAGAAAGGGGTGTTTATTCGAAGTAGTACAGTCATAACAAACTTTCGACATCTTTAAAAAAAAAAGGTTTGGTACAGGCTAAAGCGGGCTAAAGAAACATGGACCACCAGTACATTAAGAGATTAAGTAAGAGATGAAACTTTAGGGAATTTGACAACATGAAAAGATTGATTTCTCCTGAACTTTGCGTGCTTCATTATCCGAATGAATAGAAGCACCCCCAACTGAGAGAATCTTTGTTTTGATCACAGAAAACAATCTTTGTTTTTACGAAACGCAAGCTCTTGCCCACGCAGTTCGAGCTCTCATAATGTCGGAACACCGGATCCGGTCCGGTATCCAGACGTTTAAACAAAATGATATCCTGCAACAATATCGTATTATCTTATAACACATATATTATTGTATTACGTGGATTATAAGCGACTCTGGTCTACCTAACGGTATAAAAGGGTGAGTTTGTCAAATCGCCAAAATTTCTCCTTGTCAAAATCTTTTCTCTCGAGGGAATTTTGGTTTTTAGTGGGTGGGAAAAAACTCATATGTGGAAATATTGAAATAATGCTCTTGCTTCATAATTGCAAATCGGTTTAAGGTGTGGTACACAATCAGTAATTTGAAAATGACGCATATAATGTTGTATCGGATTTTAAACGTTGTTTGTTAGTTAGCATTTTCATCATAAGATTTCATCATTCTGAAGAATGATTCATTTTATTTTAATCATCTCCAAAAACTCTAACGATGGACGTCCTGTATATCATATATTTTTTATAACAACATCCAAAAATTTTGAAGCCTTCGGATGTTCTTAACTTTTTGAGTTTTAAACCTAAAAATGTTCTTATTTTCACCTTTTTTGAGTATTTTTGTCCAATTTTTAAGAAATCGGTTTTTTTAGAGTCTGCAAAGCCTTAAAATGTTCTTAACTTGTTCTTAACATTTTAGCCATCGAAGTCTTATGTTCTTATATAGTTTGTTCTTATAAAAAAACGTATAAATATATATTTTTTTGTATGACTCACTGATGGCTAAAGTTAATTAATGGTTTCCTCACATTAACGCCATATTGTGAAAAACTATTTGTAGTAATTACTCTGCATGTAATTAGCCACTCATTTCAATTATTGTGGAAAAACTATACAGTAGCTATCTATCTATGTGATGCGACAGCAGAAATTTTTAGATAACTGATCGTCCTCAACTTACTGGACATAAAATAACACTAGTAGTCTATGAATGAAAACAACCCTTTACCGTATTACAGATTTATGAGGCCCTCCCAGCGGACCCTCAATTCACGCAATCACGCAATTTTTTCCCAAATTCACGCATTCACGCAATGTTCTTTCGCAATTCACGCAATTTTTTTTCACACAAAGTTTCAATTTACGCATTCACGTAATTTCTTTTTTATTTTCACGCATTCACGCAATTGAAAAAGCCCATCCACGCATTCACGCAAACCGCTGGGGGCTCCATTCATTATTACAGAGTTACGGCCTCATGTGATTTCAAAACTGTCTCTGTTTAGCTACAAGTTAAATTAACATGGGGACAGATGAGTTGAAACGTTTCATTATTTTCGGAAATGGTTTTAGTTATTAGCTACAGCATCGAAAGAAGGCTAGTTAGACTTTTTTGTATTCTATTTTTTTGTGGGCTGATAAAGCCAGTGAGAAAAATCTTTCACCGTTCACTAGGTGGTCAGCTATACAAAATCTAGATAATGTGACACAGTTAGTTTTGAAAATAAGCCGACATTATTTCTTTCGAAGGAGGGGCTGGAAAGCTCGCTTACTCTCCTCCTCCTCAAGATGTTTATTAGTAGAACTTTTAATTTCTAATATTTCTACATCCTATCAGTCTGTTTCTCTGAAAAATCCTGCATTGTAACAAGCATGCGTATTTTTTCGTTCTTTAAAGCCATATGTAGTTAATTCTCGTGATAAGCAAAGAGAAATGAATACGAAAGGGTGGTACACTTACTTTCGTTCGGGGTTGTGCACATTTTTCGTTCTTTATGAAATTTGTCGTTCTTTTTGTCTATTTTTAGTAAATACAGGATCCTTTAGATAAACCCCCTCTATGTACAATATAGAATAAGTTGCACACGAACTTATTCTACAAATTACATTTAGAAAGGTCATTATTCAACTAGATTGGTTGGGCTGGGGTTTCTATATGGGCAATCTTTTACCTCGTTACACCTTAAACTCATGGTAGAATTAATGATTAAAAATTAGGTTCCTTTCAGATTTTTATAACCTGAGATAAGATTGTGATTGTTTTCTGGGAATTACGCTAAAGCTTTAAAGGGATGGATGAAAACAAACAATCTGACGAATATGCTATCTCAAAATCGTAAGGACCGCTTGTCTAAAAGGACTGGGAATGACAACAAAATTGCGTGATTGTATTTGAAAATAGGGCGCCATATCAGAAAATTTCTGGCGCACAACAAGATTCTTGTTGTAGACTTTTCTGCGAGAGGACTATTTTCCTCAGATGGTTAATTTTCAAGGGCCTTCAGAGGTTTACCATGCTCGTAAGAAAATTATGGCCTCTTGCTATTATCAGGTTAGGTTCTTAGGGTTACAAAATTTTTGTTCGTGTGTGAGCCATTTTTCGAAAATTTAAATAAGTCTCGTATAATTGCAACATCATCTTTAACCAAAGAGGCATTCAACCCACGCATTAGAATACAAAGTAAGAAGCTTCTTTTCATAACTTACAAAATTGATTCAAAAATAATTCTTCTGAAGATATCATGCCAAAGAAATAATCAGTTTTAAATCCTTACAGGAAATTGTTTTATTGATACTGCATAGCCATGCAATTGAGAAATTGTAGTCTGATTGCAAAATCGGTTGGACATCATGTGATTGACTTGGATCATAATTAAGACAGGATTTAAAAATCGATTTGAAATTGTGAAAGTGATGCCATATTAGTAATACCAAGATCTGTTCTCAATTTTCATACTTGCAAACAAGGCTTGGGTAATTATTTGCTTTTTTTTGAAAGTCCTGCCTGAAATTTACTTTTGAGGCACATGGGCTTTTCAAGAAATTTTCCGTCCCCCTTTCCACCTGTTGAGGATATCCATTTTTCGTGTTCCACAGCCCCCTGGATGTCCAATATAAAAATAAAGACCTTCCTTGATATCCGACCTGAAAAAGTGGATAGAATGTAGGCATTTTTTCTTGTACCCCCTGGAAATCCAGATAGCATTGAACCCCCTGGATGTCTGATACCCTCATTACCATCGTTGCGATGTCATACATCGTTGGCACCACGCTTGCGAGCCCTGACGTGTAAGTGAAGTTACTTCATCAAGCTGTGAAGACAAGTCCTTCAGAATGTGAGCAAAGTCACCACTCCAATGCTTGGGATATTTCTGCTGATCTATATAATAACCGATCATGTGTATTAATGTTTTCATTTGGGTTTCGTCTCCATAGTTACGTCAGAAATTGTAAAGCGGTCTCGACGTTGGTGTAATCACCACATACACGAGGCAATTTGTATGGGCTCTTTTACCTACTTTGAAATTTATAAACTTATTAGGCGTTTCTAGAAATAGCAGTTATAGCGCATGCAAACCACACTAGCGTGGTTACTTATTTCCCATTTTTTCTCCTCCTCTGGGGATCGATGTTCAAGTTGCCAAAGACGCAAGTGTTTATTTATCCAGTTAGCTGTGAGAACCAATGTCCCTATCAATGATAGTTTACCATCTGTTAAGTGCGAAATATCACAGGTTTATATCTTTCATGGGTATTGCTTACACTATTCTTTAGTCAATTACTTCATGGCCCCCGGCGTGCGAATCGAATTGAGGGGGCCAAAAAAATATGGAAGATAATTTTCGACTTTTCACCCTTATTTCACTGGCTTAGTCAATCGTCATATTGAGATACAACTAACACCAATTTAAGTCGATTATCGTTAATTGATATAGTTAGGACTAAGTCTTGTCTCTGCCTTTCTCTCAAAGGATAATACACTTTTTTATGAGAGCATCTATAATTTTTGAAGCCCTGGGGATGTTCTTAACTTTTTGAATTTTAAGCCCAAAATATACTTAACATGTTCTTATTTTTACCGTTTTTGAGCATTTTAGTCCATTTTCCTATGAAATTTGGTGTTCTAGAGTCCGAAAAGCCTTAAAATGTTCTTAACTTGTTCTTAACAATTTTCACCATCGAAGCCTTATGTTCTTATAAGAAAAACCTGTATTTGGATCCGCTGGCCGATTTATGGCTACTTATTACCCCTCTTAAAGCATACGTGATTCACTTTTCAAGATGATTTAAAAGAATGTAGTGTACAGGGTGTCCCTAATTAAAGTATCGAGTTTGAACATGCGATTGAGTAGAAAAGTTTGTGTGTGTTATCGCTAAAATATAAGAACGTTTTCCATCACACAGGCTTATTACATTACGTAGTTACAACAACGTATAAATTAATCGTAATGACAAAGAAAAAAGAGGGAGAGCTTAAAATACAATTTTGTGAACACGCACATAAAACTTTCTACTCATAGTTGTGTTTCGACTCGATACTTTAATTAGGGACACCCTGTATAATGAAGATTCTGTGGAATGGGCTGGAGTTTTTATAAGATACTCTAATAATTGACCATTTGAAGTAATAAAGATGACGCGTAAAACAACTGTAACAAAACTGTAAAGTAAGAAAACTGTTTTATTGATTACTGGTTAACGACCAACCAAATCAAGTGACCTGTAAAAAGACCCCAAAAGGCTGTTATTTAAGAACATGGGCGATGTTGCATTTTTTAATTCCAGTTGGAATCATTAAATTTTATGACAGTAGAACATTCGCATTCTTTCTGGTAAATTTCTAGTACAATGTACCTATTTTGTATTCTTTTTTTTAATTTCAGGTGACGAAATGTTAACACTCGATACTTCGGAAGACTTCTATTTTGTAAGTTGTAAAGATTTATTCTAAAAATATGTTTCCGTGTTTGACCAGGGATATGTTATAGCGGAGCTGGATGAAGGACGAGAATTCCTTAGCGGATTGCTTCTTTGTCTTTTCTATTGTAAACTGTTGATAATAGAAATCTATCTCTGTCCCCTTGAGTGTTCTGTTTTTATAAGAAAAATGAAGCAGACAAAGTATTCATGCAGTACGTTTGCACATATTTTGCTATGATGTTCCCGCTTTTCATCAAAATAATATTTGTAGAAGATACCCCAAAAGCTTCCTTGTAAATGAAATCTATTTTTATCAGCGTGTGTTATGAATTTGAGAAGCTTTCATGATTTCTCTTTAAAAATTTCGGATGTAAATATTTTGACAAATATTGTCTCAATAATTGACTTGAAATTTTTTCCATAATCAGACATACCGACTTGCTATCTGAAAATATCAGTTAAAAAGTGAGGCACCCCGCGGTGTAGCGCGATATTTCAAACGAAAAAGTACATTTATAATCTTACAGAAGAAATCTCTTATAACTTTACTGATGAAAACAATGTTTTTCATTTTTTTAAATTGTCATTCACCAATGTTTTACAGACCCTCTTGATAATTAAAAGTTTTTAATCGTGGACGATAAATGCAGCAGCAGAATCATTGGCTAAGAGGAAATCCAAATTTCACGAGTTTGTAATTAAAAAAGTTAAATTTCATATCAAATTTTAATGTCAGGGACAGAGATAGAACAAGGCTTTTTTTAAATGTGCGTTGTCCAGCTCCGCTATAACATATCCCTGGTTTGACGGCCTTATCAACCTTTGCATTTTGGTGAGACTCGTCGTCGCATTTTGACTTTTTCCATTTCATATTGTCGATGTTAGTCTGCTCGCTTTATTGCTACAAGATGGAAACGTATAGAAATTTTCTTGAATGTGGTTTTTACGTAGTTGCAAAACACAGTGCGCATAAGTGAATGGACTCAAGACATTTTGCATCGTAAAAAGTGCAATTAAATAAAAACTTGCTTCATTTGCAACCTTCTATTGGACAGAATCGATCACGTGATGTATATTTTTCCAAAATTTGGGTTAGAAAAATTGTATTTTCCTATAGGCAGCCTCACAGAAGGAATTTTTTAATTAGATATTATTGTTCTATAAACATTCATCTGTTTATTTTGTATCAGGCAACCTTCATGCACTTTTCATTCGTGAGATATCGCACTTCAAATCACACATATATTTTTCAGATAACATCATTTTATGAGCGTTTATTTATCCAGATGAAGATTAAGTGGTATCAGGCCGATCCGTAGTCAATTTGTCTAAAGATTGGTACCTTTATCTATTGAAAAAAATTCCAAAATTTGCAGTAAATAACAATTCAAATTTTCTATCAATTCAGTGGATGTCAAAAAGTGTGTCAAAATCTAGCTAAAAGCATAACACGCACTGCACACAGAGTTATTTAAAGGAGTGCTCATTTCAATAGGAAAACAATGGCTGTTCTCTTGGGAGAAGTGCCTTATAGAGGTAGTTGGTTATCTATTATTTTTACTTCGTTGATGGACTTTAGTTTGGGAAAATGAAATGTTCTTCCAGACTTTTTAAATATGACATTGATAATTGCTTTAAATGCTAATCAGTAAATTACCCTTGACTTAGTAGAGCTTAGGATTCTTTATTGAGATATATAAATCCTTATTTAGGCGTTTTGTCGGTGTGTCAATTTCCATATCCGGCTTCGGCAGCTCTAAAAAAAACTACCCCCCCCCTTTCCATGTCCGATGGGAATTACCCTGTGACAAAACTAATTTCAAAATATTATCAATTAATTGCATTTCCTACTAACGAGATAGCATTGTCTTATTCCATATTATGCAAATCGAATTGTAAACTGTTAACTACACCGATTATAAGAAAAACCCTACAGTGCGGTTCTTTGCAAAAAAAAAACTAGTTGCAAGTGATTATCTAATATTAATTTTCATGACTGTGCAAAAAGTGTTGAGCACTTTGCGTAGGACTTTTTAGGCAATTTTCAAATTTCAGACCACAAATTTATAAGAGAGAGAAAATGTGAGAATGTTCTAATACAAGTTAAGCGGTAAATTAATGCAGTCTTTGTAAGTAAGGCGTTGGCTGATTCAACACATTTCGAACAGTTTTACAGTAACCGCTAAGTGGAGTATGGAGATTTTTGCTGACTAATATTTTTAAAAAGTCGTGCAGTTTTAGAAGGTTCCAACTTCACTTCTTGCACAATGTTCATATTTTTGATCGGTGGACATCTTTCAGCGAGTGATAAGGTCCAGCAATCGAATTACCGAATCTTGCGGCAAAGGCAGACTGGGTTCGAGTTTGCGAGGGTTATATCATGTCAAATTTCTGAGGTCATTGCATTGAAATATTCACGGATACAGACATTATTCGACCCCTGAATATAGGACAAGATTTGTAATAAAAGCCTGTTCTTTAACCCTTTGAGTGCCAGGGTCCTTTTTTCTAAGTTTTTTTTAAAAAATCGCTAGTTCAAACTTTAAGGGCTTATATCTCCTGATCTAGAAGGAATTAGAAGCTCGTATATAGCTCGTTGGATAGCTTAGAGTCTCTTCTTTCTTTTTTCTTTCTTTTGGGCGCCTTTGGCGCCGCCCGATTTAGGAAGGGCGTGGTGGGCGGCGGCCAAGGGGGGGGGGGTTAGGTTAGGGAATTAAAGCAGTCAGGCCCGCTGCGCGGACCTGACTGAACTGATGAAAAGGTGCCCAGTGGTAAAATTTCAAATCAATTCACTAGAAGACAGAATAAAGTAAAACAGGGCCAAATTTGGAGGTTCTTGGATCACTCGTTCACCAAAAATAGTCAAAAAACGGTCAGAATCTCAAAAAGTGAATTTTTGTCAATTTTTTGCAATTTTTTGACTTTTTTGCTTAAAATTTCGCTGGAAAGACTCACTTTTGAATTTTTTTTTGCTTGACCATAAAGGACAATCTAATTCCTACGAGTTCGACCAAAAATAACGATTTCTAACTCAAACTTGGCATTACAGGAGGGCTTCGCCCTCCTATATAGCCCATGTCGTATATATACGACATCGGCACTTAAAGGGTTAAATCACCCCCTTCCCCGTTTCTATGTGCTCACTACTTTCTTTGGATATAAAATTAAACAAAAAACTGTTTGACGCATTTTCAGAATATCGTTGCGTCATTGATCATGGTCAATAAAAAGCCCAGCCAACTACGTAATGATAGCGTACATTTTGGAGCCAAGGTAGTTTTATATTCATTTTATTTGCCGACCACTTTATCGAAACTCGATGTATTCGTCCAATTTAAAGGACACTTGTATAAAAACAGACAGAACTTATTATCCCTGCCACGACCCGTAAATATACTTTCTTATCGTCTTTTTACGGCGCTTTTTGGGCATAAGGTGGGTATTGAGGGCCGGCGTAGAAAAGGCCGGTGTTTACTTTTAAGACTTCTGTAAAGAGTCAGTAAGGTACTCTCTAAAAAACGGACAACTCGAGAAGCGGACACTTTTTCACTCCAAGTTGATGGCCCGGAAGACCATGTAAACTGCATGTAAACTCTTTGGGTTTCTTGCATCATTTTTGACGAAAATAAAGGGTATTCTGTAAAATATCTACAGTACAAAAGTGGACAAAATCTCCATAAGTGTGCGCTATCGATCGCACTATTTAAAGTAAAATTAAAATGAAACAGTTCTATTTGTTAAGGTTGATGTTAAGCGGTCTTAAAAAGAATAGCGTAACACACATATCCTTCGATTGCACAAAATCCGCTTACATCATCCAATTTCTAGCAGCAAGTTATTACGCACTGCTACAATTCACAAAGCCCGCTCTTAATTAAATACTCTTCCGTTATTTTTTCAACATCTTCTATATGAAATATGGTTGACATCATGTTTTACGCAGTATGTGCCCGCGAACGTCAATCGAAGGTTTTTACGTCATCTATAAAGCTTAACACAGGAAATTAACTGTTTTTTCTTAATTTTTTTTTATTTATTGAAACGAAAATATCAGCTCAATCTCAGGATAAGAGACATTAAGCTCTCTTTTGAATTTTTACTTTTCCTCCTAGCTTTTATGTTAGTTTCAGAAATATTCTCCGCATGTAGTTTACGGGGCCCCCTTTACGTCCAGACTACAACCATTCAAATTATGGAATTATACAATGAATTTTTGGGGGTGCAAGGGGGCTATTGGAACAATCCCAAAATCAAGAAAAAAAGCCTTCATTATATTCGTTTGTCTACAATAATGAGCGAGCTCAAACACTCCACTTTCCAATGTATATACGCCAGATAATCGCAATGGAAATTCTATTTTGATTTAACGTGGGAAAGCTGAAGCCATCCCTTCTGCTCCATAGAGCCTATAAAGCCCGAAGGGCTAGATGTCATGCTTTAAGATCTTCCAAGCAAAAAAAAGTGAAAATCGCAAAAAATATTGCTGCTTTTCGAAAACCCACGAAGCTTCTTATTGGTCAAGCGCTGAAATACTATTGTAATGTCACGTGACCTAGGTAGGATTTCCTACCTAACCTCGGCACACTTTTCAGCCAAATCACAACATCTTCTAGTCCTTCGGGTTTTATAAATCTATGTTCCGCTCTCCTTAACTGGGGCAGGGCAATTTGGAGCTTATAAGCAAACTTCTTTTGTTGATCTTATAAATTGTCTTTTTGACTTTTTAGATGTTTTCAAGGATTTCGTATATGATTCATGATTTTTAAGCTACAAATTCTTTTTGTTGCAAAAAACCTCCTGGTTTGACACCACTCGAACTTTTATAATTGCTTTTTTGATACTTTTATTAAGTGTAATCCGCTTAAAAGCACGTTTCTGTCTGACTGATATAAGGCTTTATACAGTATATATTTTCAAGTAACAGAGAAAAATTGGTAATTTTTTCCCCCAAATAGTGTAATATTTTCAAAGGAGGCTATTTGAGTTGGGCTGCATTTTGTCATGTACCCCCTAGATATCCAGGCATTTTGTCTTGTACTTCCTGGATATCCTCTACCTCTTATAAGGTCTTATCCCCTGGACATCCAGATAGCATTTAACCCCCTTGATGTCCGTTATCCTCAACATGGGGAGGGCGAACTTTTTCTGGAAAAGCCCAATCTGAAACCAATGATAACTCAAAATCAATTTGGCCAGATTTCCTTACAAAGAATTGTTATTGCATACGTTTCATACCTAGAGAAATCAGAATCTGCTCGGAGATTAGCCTTAGCGATTTTTTTTTTGCAGCTGGACGAATTCTCCCGGTGAGAAGTATATTTCGAAAGAGCACAATCAATAGAAGTAAAATCACAATCGACTTGTCATGTCATTGTCAGTAATGAATCATGAAACCACAAATACATAACAGATATCGAACTTTCTTGATTGCTTTGACAGGCATTGAAAATTGAATGCTCTAAAGATTTGATCTTATCTCTAGTTAAATGACTAGATAGTCATTACCCCTAATTGAGGGCTAATTGAGGTAAGATGAATTTTTTTCTACCAATGCCTGGCTGTTAAACGAGTTAACAATAACAGGATTTGTCACCGCCGCTGCAGGAAAAATTGTTAAAAAATCCCAGCCTGAGCCTTATTCTCAACCTTACTTTTCCTATTCACGTAAGCCTTAATCGAAATTAACCATCAATAAATGGATTAATTAGCCAAAGTTTTTATTTGTATTAAATGGAGTTTAATTTCTTGAGCTACAAGTGATAAACTGTTAAATTAGGTTATTTCATTTTGTGGCACTTTTTATACCGGCATACCAGCTTTCTTGCAATTTACTCAGGACTCTTAGTCACATACTTTATAGTCATAGGGTACTTTATAAGAATATTCATGATGAAATTGACATAAAAAATTAAGAATATGCTAAGAATAACACCAGCATGGAATTCGGCCACTGAACCTAAGAATGTCAATTTTTAGAGTATTTTACCTGTAAGTTTTCAAGCAATGCTAAAAGCTCTCACAAAAATCTTTACTTGTGTTAATTTCAAGATTTAGGCTGGATTGGATCCTAATATACTGTACCGGAAGAATATTTTAGGATGATTTCCCCCCAAAAGTTAAGAATATCCATAATGAAATGAAAAAAAAAACACGTCAGCGTCATTCTTATAAAAAAGCGTGTAATTGCCTCCCGTTTGATTCAAAATATACACGTTTTTCTTTTATAAGAACATCCTAAATTTTTTAAACCTTCGGATGTTCTTAACTTTTTGAGTTTTAAACCTAAAAATGTTCTTAACATGTTCTTATTTTGACCTTTTTGTGAATATTTTTGGCTATTTTCCTAAGAAAAAGGGTGTTTTTGAGACCACAAAGCCTTAATGTTCATAACTTGTTCTTAACATTTCGGCCATCGAAGCCTTATGTTCTTATATAGTTTGTTTTTATAAAAAAACGTCTATATCGATTCCCGTTCCTTTCTTTTCCAGAAGAGACTGGAGGATGTCCTAAATAATTTCATTTTATCCAAAATCTCCATCTGTTCTCTGATGTTTCCTGACCATTTGCTCATCCCCAAAAATTATATTGGACTCAATGATTTGTTGAAGTCATTCATAATTTTCTTTAATTATACAGCAATTAACGAATCAATTAACTTTAATGAAATGCTAATGATGCTTTTTCTACTATACACTTTGTTTTAAGAACAAACTATATAAGAACATAAGGCTGCGATAGTCAAAATGTTAAGAACATGTTAAGAAAATTATATTGACTTTGCGGACTCTAAAACACCCAATTTCTTAGGAAAATGGACCAAAATATTCACAAAATGGTGAAATTAAGAACATGTTAAGAACATTTTTAGGTTTAAATCTCAAAAAGTTAAGAACATCCCAAGGCTTCAAATATTTTGGATGTTCTTATATAGGTTCCTTTCTTGTGTTCTACTAAGCCAGTGTTCCTTTTTATGATATTGTGTATGAAATTATTTTTCATTATTTGGATAATTTGTAGTAATAAATTTTCAATTTCTTCCTATCAAACAGTGAAATTATTGTGAGAACGTGACAAAATAATGCCATTTAGATATATACGTGAGGTTTGATCTTTTCCAACCTGATTTTCAAGAAAAACAAAACATCTTTCAGTTATTAATAAGTGTACCTTTGAAACTAGTGTGCCCAAAAACTGAAATCTTGATTTTTTTTCTCCGAAAATGTAGCTGTGTCTATTGTCGATCAATTTTGATATCTTGTACAGGGAAGATCCTTGGTTAGTTTTAAAAACGTTTGCACAATTCTGGGAACCCTAATGCCAAATCAAATCATCGTGGATTAACTTTTGATTTTGATCTCAATCTCAACTTGATCACAGGTTGGTATTAAAAACACTGAAAGGAAATTAAGTTATTTTGTGTTGAAACTGTCAATTGCCAAGAAATTGAAATATCAAAGAGAATTAAAAATCGTCAGAAATTATTTGTGATGTCTTGTGGCCAATGAAACAAAATTGGATATTGGCTTTTCCATACTTTTTGATGATTCTACCCTTAGTAGTTAATGCCATAGTCCAAGTACACGTTTTCTATAAGAACAAACTGTATAAGAACATAAGGATTTGATGGCCAAAATCTTAAGAACAAGATAAGAGCATTTAAAGGCTTTGTGGACTCTAAAACACCAAATTTCTAAGGAAAATGGACAAAAATACAGTGAAAATAAGAATATTTTGAGCAGTTTAAGAACATTTTTAGGATTAAAGTTAAAAAAAGGCTAAAAAAATTTAAATTGCTGTTATAAAAAAAAGAAGTAGAAGAGGTCAGAAAGGTTATTGTACTTCGATATATCGAAATATTTCATAGACCTAACAGGGACAAAGTTTTTGAGAAAAAAGTTTTAGAAAACAATTTTTCTCAATAAAGATATACACGTTTTTTTATAAGAACATCTAAAATTTTTGAAGCCTTCGAATATTCTTAACTTTTTGAGTTTTAAGCCTTAAAAGGTTGTTAACATGTTTTTATTTTCACAATTTTTAAGTATTTTTGCCCATTTCCCTACAGAAATTAGATGTTTTAGGGTCTTAAATTGTTCTTAACTTGTTCTTAGCATTTTGGCCATCGAAGCCTTATGCTCTTATATAGCTTGTTCTTATAAAAAAACGTTCAGAGAAAAAAAATGTACTTTGTCAAAATAAACTCTCAAAATACTCTTAGGTTCTTTACTGGAAAATCCCTCTGAAAATTTGAAAGTCTAATCTCTCTTAAGCCCTACAAAGTGTTTGATCAGAAATTAACAAGCTTCTCAAGTGAACCAGAAGAAAGTTTTATAGTTTAAACAGATATCTCACAATTTGATAGGACAAAAAGAGAAAACTTTTTATTTATAGTTTTAGGTCAAATTTCTACCCGAATTGTGTAGGCTTTACTTCTAAAATTAAATTATTCAAGGGGGATGGAAGATATTCATAATTGGTATATTCTTAACAAGAACAATACAATGTATTGAAAAACTCCCAAAACATCATAATTGGTTAAAGGTTGTGGTCAAGTTTGGTCTAGGATTGACCTTGTAAAACAAAAGATAGTTTAGTTGTATTCCACTAAATCATGTTTTAATTAAAATTTGACCTAGGCGATTGTCAAAAATCGTTCTTTTACATCCCTTTTCACACTGGGCTTGGGAGCAGTCACTTCCCTATGTTGTTTTTCTGTAAAAACCACCTGTTGTTCTCTTGAAAGAGTGCATATAGAGTAAGTAAGTAAAAGTACATCCCTCTAGGGAAATTCATTTTCTCGTTACAAATACCACTTACTGCGATATATTTGGAAGACAGGAACTTGTGTCTATTCTGATATTTACAAAAGGCACTCAAACTTACTTCCTATTTGTAATATCATAGAAATTAAATTGAAAAATAGAGAGATATCATTTAGCTTTATCTTTGATATCTAGATAACTCTATTTTTATGCTAATACTCTTTCGGGACACCTTTGACTTGCTTTCCTGGCTTTTAATGACATGCTCATAGTGTAAGGCTAGCAGGTCATTGTCACAGGGCAAAAGAGGAAATCGTTTCCGACGTACTTTTTCTGAGGTTGAAATGCCCAAACAGAGGAAGGCATCCTTTAAATTTCATTGATTGCATTGTCAGAGAAACAAATGCCCGGCTAGAGGATCACTGCCAACAATGATGAATGATAGGAAGAGGTCGCAGCGGATGTTTTGAAGGCGTAATCGACTGCGGGCGCATAAAGTAAAGTAAAGTATAGTGTAATTGGACTTGACTAGTATATCATTCCTGTATTCGTCTTCTGTTCTTGAAACCTAATTATAAACAGGGTGGAAAATTGGTCCCTTTAATTAACTTGTACAATAAACATACAAAACACGTTATATGTAGTCAAAGCCAAGTCATGTGAGTTTTCTTTGAAGACACTATTGATCAAGGGGTATGTATTAATGCTTATCAAGTTTACATTTAAATCTACAATACTAGAATGGAGATATTCATTAATCTTGTAATGTATAGAGATAAGATAATTGATATACCGTTTTCATGGACTTAGTTAGATGCAAAAAACATCTATTTTGAAATTACTATGGTAATACTAATAATTCATTTACTATAAACCGTATTTCACCTACTGTATTTACGTTGATTGCAAAGTGATTCCACGCGAGGCAATGGTTTTACTATGTACCTATGTTACACCTATCAACATTAATGTTGTTTTTTTTTCTCAATCTTTTAGATTTACCAATTTTCAGATAATCTATACCCGATATACTCCTAAAAACTCTGTTCCAAAAGATACACAAAAGAGGATTAAGTTCCAGGGTTGATTGACGTAAAATGTCTGAATGTACATACCCTATCATTCCTGAGACTGTTTCAGAGTTTAACCAGCTAGGATTGACGTCAAATTTTGTAAAAAAAAATCGTTGCATTAGTTTTATTATATGTACGGACATTCTTCCGTTCTAAACTCTAACCAGATGTTTATTGTCATTCATACATGGCACTGGTAAATTCAAACCAGACATTTATTGTCATTCACACTTGGCCCTGGTAAACTCTAACTAGACATTTATTGCCATTTACACTTGGCCCTGGTAAACTCTAACCAGACATTTATTGTCATTCCCACTTGGCCCTGGTAATAAATTCTAACCAGACATTTATTGTCATTCACACTTGGCCCTGGAAAACTCTAACCAGACATTTATTGTCATTCACACTTGGCCCTGGTAAACTCTAACCAGCCATTTATTGTCATTCACACATGACCCTGGTAAACTTTAACCAGACATTTATTGTAATTCACACTTGGCCCTGGTAAACTCTAACCAGCCATTTATTGTCATTCACACTTGGCCCTGTTAAACTCTAACCAGCCATTTACGTATTTTTATTCACACATGGCCCTGGTAAATTCTAGACATTTGTTCTCATTTTCACTTTGGGCCCTGGTAAACTTTTATACATTTATTGTCATTCGTGCATGGCCCTGATAAACTCTAACCAGACATTTATTGTCATTCACACATGGCCCTGGTAAACTCTAACCAGACATTTATTGTCATTCATACATGGCCCTGGTAAACTCTAACCAGACATTTATTGTCATTCGTACATGGCCCTGGTAAATTCTAACTAGACATTTATACTAGACTTTGTCCTGATATATACCTTGCGGTATTAAGGGTTGATACCAAGCGTCTAGGGTATTTTTCAAGGAATCGAAATTGCCCCTAATATGCTAAATTGACATCATCAGCATAAAAAAGAGATGTAATCCAACGCATTTTATGAGCGTTTACTACATACACATCAATTGTAAAATACTTTGTCGTTTACATTGAAAACTTCCCCCGGTCTCTCCTTTTGTTTTGATAATATGAAAAAAAGCTAGCTATTGGTTATTACCTTATTAACCATTGCGCAATGTATGATGAGATGGACGTAAGGTTTAAAGCTGCTTAGCAAAGCTAACTACCTAATTGACTGAACTGTTTCTTTCTCTCTTGCTTTTTTTGCCGAGAACGTTTTTTTTGTAGGAATATTTCTTTTTTTCAGTCTAAAAATCTTTAGGAATTGCTAGAAAATTATTTTTTGTATAGCTCTAAGATTTTCTTTGATACTGGAGCAGTGTTTACCAGTTTGACTCGTTTTTATAAGGTTGATCCCTTCTTGGACCGGTGTGGTTGGTATACTGTTCACGTCATTTATAAGAACTTCATTAAAATCTTTGTTCTTGTTCTTAATAAAAAAAGTTGATATTTCATGATAATTTGTAGGTCCTTCCTTTCAGCCTTTTGTTCAAGAAAGACAGTTAATATTGATTGACAGTTTTCTGATAGTCGAGCGTCATATAAATAGAAGTCTTTGAACCATCCAATTTAAACAGTTATCAAACGTGCTCTGATCGTAAGCAAGTCAGCAAGCAAAATCATTTTCTTTGAAGGTAAGAAACACTGGTTTTTTTTTTCTTATCTTATTAATCAACTGTGTGAAAGGTAACTTTTTTTTCTTAATTTCTCAATAACTATAAGAGGGAAATCGCGTACTCAAAACACAGTGGGAAAAGGCAGTCTCTATTTTTGATGTGCCGTCACTGTAGTAAGGAAAACAGGAGAAAAAAGGATTCATTGATTTTTTTTGATACAATTGATATCCTTGTTCTCCGCCTGTCGCACTGGACGGTCGGTTTCCCTTTACACAAAGAATTTCATGTGATTGAGCCTCTGTCATTTTTCCGGGGGTATTTTGTTCGTGAACATTGAAAACACATCAATCAATTAAGCTAACCAGGGGGTATTTTATCAATTAATGGTCCGATGCAAAGTGATTCTCCATTGTTTTGCAGTTTAGTGATATTTAAAAGGGACATCTTTTAGATCGTGTGATAATCAAAAATCAATTCATTCTTATTTTAGCATTCATTGCAAAAGGTTCAAGAAGTGCAAACGACACTACGAGAGAAAAACAAGTCAAGACATCAGCTACTAAACAGCAAATAACTGATTCAAAACACTAGAGCTGTCATCAAAATCCCTTCAATCAACAAAACAACAACAACAACAACAACAACAAATATGGATAAATACTGCAAACGCTCAATTGGTTGTTCCAGCTTGATCAAAAACCTGGCTGCTTCACAAATCAAGAAGACTTCACCAAAGAAGAGCGCACAGAAATACGTAAGCTCCAACTCGAATGGTTATCGTGGATATTCGAATGTTTTCAGTTCGGAATCATATGGATCGATTTATTCGAGATCGTGTCTTATCGAAAGCAACTCGAGGAATAATAACATTAACAAGAAAAACAAGACCAAAGGAAACAAAATCAACAACAGGCTCTAAATGGAATGAATACTTTTTAGAAGAAACGCTCATGACAGATAGAAGATGAGAGAGCCTAATCTAGGCTAAATCTAATCAGCTCTTGGGGCCTTCTCTGAAGAAATTAGGCTAGTACCAGCTTCAACTAATACCATGCTTCTATATGATTTGGCAGTCTTACACAAGGAAATCTCTTATACCGTCGAAACCATAATTCTACAAACTCAAAAACTTATATGTATGAGAAGATTTAGGGGGTATTAAAGATGACCAGACCCAACATTGAGAGCTCAGCCAAAGATGTTGGCTTCAATGAGTGAGAACTCAACATTTAACTTGAGATTGATTAATGCTTGATTTTACAAGTATTTGATGAAGCTTTCAAGGCGATTAAATTAAGTCAGTATCGATTTTTTTTATTTCGATCAAAATGTTTTTGTAAAAAAGTGTTTTTTTTTTCATATTAGATTTTCGACCACTGTAAATATGTAAATTTTGTAGATACGGGTATATTAAAGTGTAAACTTTTGAGAGGTCTTTCTGTTTATATGAAAAATGAAATATATAACTATGATGAATGATAACCCTGAAAATGTACTTCCAGTTTGTTTGTCGTTTGTAAGATAATACATGTTTTTTATGAGAACATCCGATTCAAAATTTCGAACAATATGCCGCGTGAGAAAAAGAAAGCACTAGATTCAATCCGTCATTTCAAAAGCGGTGCAAATCTTAAAAAGTTTTTTGCTTGAGAAAGGTTGGAAATTTAAACTCCATTAGTTCAGAACAGGGTGAAAGGGTTTTTCATAAAAATTTATAATAGCCTGACCAAGAACTATTAAGGGTCAAAGCCTTAGGATGTTCTTAGCTTTTTGAGTTTTAAGCCCGGGGGGGGGGGCAGCTGGGCAAAAGGACCGACGGGTATGTGCGGGTCCTAAGGGTACCTTTTCCAATATGTTTAAAATGCACTGTAAGGGTCGGAAAAACTAGAGATGCATTGTAAGGGTAGAAATTTCAGAAAATTCTTGAAAAATCTAGATATTTTGACCAAAAATGCTAGAATTTTGACCATTTTTTGCACGAAAGGGATCGAAAATTTGGGGGAAAATGCACTCTAAGGGTATGATTTTCACTGATTTTTGCTGCACTGTAAGGGTGCAATTTTAAAAGCCAATTTTTGGCCCGCACATACCGTCAGTCCGCAAACCCAGTGCCCCCCCCCGGGGTTTTAAGCCTTAAATTTTTCTTATTTTCACCATTTAGTGAACTTTTTTTGCTTCATTCTGTTAAGAAATTGGCCGTTTTAGAGTCCGGAAAGCCTTTAAAATGTTCTTAACTTCTTCTTAACTTTGATGCCTTATGTTTAGAGAGTTTTTGCATATCAAAGTAAAGTTGAGATACTATCTACACCTTGATCTCAAAATTTCGGATTATATTACAATCAAAAGTGAGTCAGAAGATAATTGACTCGAGTTAATGATGTTTCAATGTCAGTTTCAAAGTTTCAATACGAGCTGCTATAATTTGTGCTGTCCTCATTTGTTTACTGTCAACCAATTACAGTAGATCCATTCGACCAACAACAACGTTATAATGTGCTTCAAAAAAATTCAACTAACATCTCAAATCCGGGGGTTACTAGGTTTGCGAGATGACGGGTGTGTTCGAGCCAAAGTTCGAAAATCGACCCTTAGAGAAACTGAATTTCAAAAAGATTTTCCATATTTTGACGGTTTTTTCACCCTCAGTGTTTCCACACACATTTCAGCCAAAATTTCAAGAAATTACAACTCTATTTTTCGTATCTTTTGGAACCCTTACAGAGACTCAATTCCTTTTTAATGTTTTTGTACCTCTTTGAGGGACTTTCGAGAGTGTGAAAAGGGACCCATATTGCTCGCATATACCCGGCAACCATTTTGCCTAAGTAAGCCTCATCCGGAAGCTTAAATTAAAGAATCACAAAAAAAAAAAAAGAATTGTCGGAAAAGTGCTAAAGAGGTCTTTCGAGTTTTAAAGTAATTACCAGGGTAGAATACAGTAATAGTTTCAGTATCTCTCTTTCCCTTTAATTATCACGTTTGATAAAAGTGGGGGAGGATTGTGAGGGGAAGTTTTTCAGAGAGTTTGTTTCTACATTTGTGGTTGGACTCTAATTATTGAAAAAAATCCTCTCTTTGGTTTCGTTTTTTATTGATTCTCTTTCCTTAATCTATTTCCCACGTAAATGGATTTTCTCTAAGATTAACCTTTTCCGAAATTATCCTACATTCAATTTTGAGTTGGTGTTTTAAATTTATTACATAAGTCTATTCCATGTAAAATCAAGTACCAGAAAGGATATTAAAATTTGAGAGCTTTTCAGCTTTTCAGGCTTCCCAAATAAAGTTTAAAAAGCGATAGAATTTGTAATTTTAGATGGTCACCCTTCCAATATCAATCCATAGAGTATAATGAAAAACTAATCTAAATTTGGTGCTTTGTTCCAAATTTTCATGTTTCCAGCAAAATTTGTTACGGATCGGACCCAACACAGTAGAGTTGAACCTCTACAACTCGAATGTCTCCTTAACTTGAACAAAGTTTTCTCGTCCCTCCAATTAACAATGCCTTATAAAACTTACTCCGTGACTCGAAATTTCCTTAACTTGGACAGATTTGTGTTATCTGTGCGGGTTCGAGTTATATAATAGACTTAACTGCATACTAAATTGCTAACGGCTGATTCTTAAAAGTACTAAAAATCGTCGTCATGGTCAAATGTAGAAGATGTCATTGTCCAATGCAGGTGTAGTGACTCTAGTGCCTACTCTTTAATATTTTCCGAATAGACGCCCCCCCCCCCGCTAATTGTTAAGAGAAAAAATCCATTCCCCCGCTGTTATTAAGACCCCCCCCCGCTAATTAAATTTGAATAATTCAATATTTTATCAGTATTGTTTTGTCAGTATTGGTTCTTATTTTACGTGCTCATTTGTTAAAGTTGCTTTTTGTTGTTGAAATTGATATCAGTTTAAAAAAAATTAACCCCCCCTCTTATTCCATCCTTCTCCGCTTATTAGAATTTAGAAAATTTTCCTACCCCACTGCTTATTCGGACTACCCCCCCCCGTCTATTCGGGAGACAAGAGCATAGTAAACTCTTTTCGATAGTACGCATTTTACTTCGGTTTGCAGTTTTTTCTCTGATAATTGTTAGCCTTAGTTTATTCATGATTTTCGTCATCATGAATACGGAAACGCCCCCGGTTTTCACCAGTAGCAGTAAATTTTAAACAATCTTTCCCTAGCTTAAATTTGCCAACTGCTGACAAAAACCGGGATGTTTCCGTAGAAAATATTACGTCATGGATATCATGAAAAGCATAGTCTAGGTTTAAGGTTTTTATTATTCAACAGCAGAAATAATAAATCATGTTGATGATGGTGTAAAATTACCTGATGTGCCTCTGTCGGTTTTTCAATTGAAATAATTTTTTGTCGGCGGATATCCCCCAATCAATAAATTACGCTCTAAAGACAGGTTATTTTCAATTGATATCATTAGTAAGTATCTAATCAAACTCAACAAAGAATATTTTTACAATCCCAGACAAAAAGTCTGTAGACTTTTTCATACTCCCCTAGTCTGTAGACTTAAACTAACATTTCAGTCCTTGTGATTTTGGATTTTGGATTTTGGATTTTCAAGGATTTTGAAAAGTCATTCATTTGACCAAATCTTTTAATTCTTGATAATAATGGCTGGTTGAGCATCAACGAATTTTGAAAGTGAAACTTTTTGAATTTAGCTTCCAAGGTTTAATTTTTAATTCATGAGTTGGATCATTGATTTCAAAACCCCAAAGGAGCTAGATCTGAAACTCCTGGATGAGAAATGAAGCAACTTACATTAAGAACACGTGACCCGTGTGTTTTTCAAATAAAATTTCTAAGTGCGGGGCAAATCTAAAAGGCCTTACTTTTTCTTGCTTACGAAAAGTTTAAGATTCTTCTCTAGCACCTTCGGGGCTTCAAACTCAATGGTTTGCATATATACACGTCTCCTTGCAAATCTCCTTGTACTGAGCAACACAATAAGCCTCCGGATTAAGAGTTTTATTTTTGATAAGAGGAATTCAAATGCCCATTCGCAACTTCGCTTTCAGCAAAAATTATTTTTGACCCATTATCCAATAATTGAATAATATGTTTAAATTTAAATTGCCTCAACAATTAAGATCTGTTTTTAGCAAAATGATAATAAGCCTTAATCAACCACAAAATTTTAACAAAATGAGTTAATATGTCTTCCGGCTTGGTTCCGGCTGTCAAATTATGGAAAATTTATTTTGAAAAATGTTAACCTTTAAGATATTTAACCACCTTTTGACCTCATTAAGTTTGTCTTTAGCATCATAATTGTTACACCCTCATGTAACAGATCCGCAGTTCACTGAAATTGTCCTAAATGAGAAAAAAACACTGAAATTTAGCCCCCGGTTACAATTTGTTTCCCCACTGATTTTATGAGCATCAAAAAATAGAATTCCAGTAGTAAATAATTAAACATACATACCGGTATTGATACCGTTGTTTCATCTTTACTGACGCAAAGGTTTTTAAAAAAGGTTCACAGAGACAGGGGTGTAGTGTAACCACTCTTACAAAAAAACACCTTTTTTGAACACTGTATATGATAGAACTGACATCAAATGTTTGTATCAGTAAACACACCCCTACGTCACTCAAAGAACCGTTGGTACCCGCGCCCCACTGAAAAATTTGGCAAAAAGTTCGCACCTGGTGGGAAAATACCCTTGAATTTCAGCCCCACTGGGAAATTGACTTTGATTATTTTCATCCCACTCAAAATTCAATGTGTGGTGAACGAGTCAAAACAAATTACTATAGGGCTTGATTCAAAATCAATTTCTTTAATTTTATAGGAAAAATATGAAGGTGAAGAGACAGTACACATAGAAATCCTGCATCAGAGTGAATTCTGCATTCAATCACAAGAAATATCCAAGGTTTGTTGGAAATTCTTTTCATCCCTTATTTTATCAATTTGGCACGTTTCATTGTCAAAGCCTTTTCTCCAAGATTGATTAGTACGTCCAAATTTTAAACCGTTTATCTCTTGATTTTCAAAATTTTAAGCTTGCTCCACCGAGCACCGCCCATTCTTTTGAAGGGCGTAAGCCCGTCTTGACAGAACTTACAAAGCATTACAACTTGAAATCAATTCCCTAAATGCCAAAACCTTGTGACCAAATTATGAAAAATATCACTTGGTTCAATTCAATTTCAATTTCAAATTCAAATTCAATTCAATAAATTTCAAGATCAATAAGTGCTTGCTTTGATCATCGTACAGGGGCCGAAATATTTTATATTTTCAATAGCAAGTGCCTTTTTATTGGACCAGCAATATAATATTAACATTAAGTCACATGATATTTTTATAGCAGTTATTTTTTGCAAATCGGTATAAAATTTTGGTTACTATTAACAATTAATAAACATAAAATTTTCATAGACTAAAAATTCCCTTTTTCTTTATAAACGTCACCTTCAAACACTCCAAGCAATTGGTAGCAAACTCGTACCCAGTTCTTTGGGTATACAATTCTGTCTGTAAGCTCTCAAATAGGAATACAGTTTAGTCTCCACAGGTCGAACGGAGAACACAAATCTGTCTGAGTGAAGGAAACTTCGAGCTAAAGAGACTCTAATGCACCACTTTATATAAAGCAGGAGGTCTTGTTTGTTTGCTACACAGATAATTCTCGCTAATTCGAACGGGAGTCTAGTTTGTTCGAAATACAGAAAAATTCGAATTATAAAAACACAAGAGTTTCTCCTAGAAGAAGAGTTCAAATCATAGAAAGATTAGAATTAATAATAGAAGTTCAAATTACTTAGAGTCCTTTGTATATCAGCTTGTTAAGTTTTCACTGATCTTCCAATATGGTGAGATCAATGGGGGATACCCACAGATATCTGTAAAGCCCGAAGGGCTAGATTTGCGGCTTTTATCAAAAAGTGAAGCTCGTCTTTGGAAGGATTTCCTACCAGAGTCACGTGACTAAAATATGCAATTTCACCGGTTTGAGAGATGTGAAATAGCGTTTGCCGCCTACGTTTTTTTATCTCGCGCTCCGAAAACAATTAAAATGCTAGATCCTATCCATCGGCACGAAATTTAAAAAGTCAAATTTTTGCTTCACTTTTTTTTGATGGAGAAAGCTTAAAGTTGCCTATCTAGCCCTTCGGGCTTAGATATCTGTGGGGATACCATGGTTGGAAAGTCTATTGTGTCGAAATCTCTGTTTTATTTTAGAACCACAATAGGTGATTCACAATCTCTCTTAGGTGATCTCTTCTAAGAAAATGTTTAGTCCCTTGAAGATCGAATTAGAGAGTGTCAGCTGTATTTCCTTTGTATTCCCACAAATTCTTTATACTACAAGACCAAAAGTCACTAGGTACGAGTTTGCTGAGTAAAACAATATAAAAATGTCCAGGGTCTTCTTTTATAAATAAATAATATAACAAACAGCTCACAATTTGACATTTGGCATATCTCTAACAGATAGACTACTATTGATTGAACTGCTAGTGAGTTGATGTGTTTTAACCGATGTATCAGTTTTCTGTGAGGAAGTCAATGAGTTGATCAATGATTTATTTGCTATCGAGGATGAAGTTCCTCCGCTGTTTTTACTGCTTCCCACTGACGATGGAGCGGTCTCAGGCTTTTTGTACGGCGCTATAAGATGTATATTAGCCGGTTGGCCTTTACGCGCCGATGCCTCATTTTGTTCAGTTTTACAATCACTACAAGCACATTTTTCGTCTTTTGGCGCTTCATTGTCTGTATCTGAATTACTATCATCGTCTGAATAGAATATGTCGTCATCACCTTCATGGGGCGCTATTCCGTCTAAATGGTCGTGATGCTCTGTTTCTAATACCGGCGCCGTCGCGTCGTCGATACTCGGTGGCGTGTAGAAACTAACTTGGTGTCCACGTTTACGGACCGGCATTTTCTTTGCCGTTGTTGAGGACGAAATACTTGATGAGTTAAGTGTGTTTTGACTTAGTTTACCACTCGATGGTGAACCACCACTTTCACTAGACCGTAAAATCGATCTCGTTTTTGTCGGTGGAGATTTATCAGTGAAATTTACAGGTCGACTAAGGCTCTTACGACCGCTGTATGCGCTCAGTGACCGCGTTATTGGTGATTTTGTTTTCGTTTCTTGAGATGATGAGCTATCTAGTCTCCTCCTCGCGAATGGTGAACGAATAGAAAGCGAACTCAAAGTCCGAGTCAACTTATTGTCTGTGAATAGTCTTTGCAATGAGGATTTATGTGTTTCCTCAGGGTGAACTTGTAATGAATTCTCATCTGTAACTCCGATAGAGATACGGTGTTGTCGTTCAATCGAACGCGCTTTCCAGCTTCTAAAATGTCTTTGGATTGTAGATGCGGCTTTCACTTGCTGAAGACGTTCCATTGTAGTCGTTTTATGGTCTTCTTTCTGTCGCATCGGGAATGCGGCTTGTAATTTCATATCGATCGTTTTACGCATGTTATCATAATGTTCGGTATCCGTGTTTTCAATATTACCTAAAGGATAAAAGTGGAGACATACAGTCAACTATCTCTCTAATCCGAACCTCTATTATACGAATCTTTCTGCAATTCGATAGAACTAAAACAGCTGAAAAAAGTGGTTTAGATTACTCTCTGTAATCTTTTTCTAATTCGAAGAACGAATTTTTGGGGGGTTGGAAAGATCTTCAAACTTTGATAAAAGGGGGGACCTAATTACCGGGGGGATAGGAAATTGTACCTTTAAATAGGGAGGAAAAAAGGCGATTCTTTTTTTGACAGCTAAAAAAAGTTGTCAAAACCTAATAAACGGGGGGATTAATAATGGTCCGGACAGGGTTGGAAAAATCGAAAGATAATCAAGCTTGGGGAGGCGTTCATGAGACACCTGAGGGTAGGTGCATGGAATTAGTAATAATAGTACATACCTAATACACGTTTGAGTAGTGCTTGTAGAACGTCGATGCAATGTATTTCATCACTGTCATTCATAGGTAAATCCAAATTGTGAACCGCTACTTTATTCGGGAACGGTATACCTGGAAAATATGAGAGTTAAATTAACAGAAATTAGTGGGCTTTATGATATGCAGATCGGAACCCTGCTGGTTTTTGTCAGAAGTGATGACAAATTTAAGCTAGAGAAAAATTGTTTAAAATTTTTCAAGCTGGTTGTTTCCGTAGAACATTTTATGTTATTAATATCATGACTTGGCAGGGCGATTGATTTGATTTGATGTGACAATCTCAGATATACTTTAACGTTACGATACACGTAAAATGACATTGAAGTTAAGTAGATAGATATTGAAAAGAAATCCTTTTAGAACATAAGAATCCCCGACTATCCGGAACCGCAATCTGAGGTAATTCGCGACACAAGAGGTGATCTCGTTGTAGACGATCCTATCGTGTACACAAGATCACTATAAAAGGAAAAAGCTTTGGAGGTGGGATAAATTTGAAAACAGTGGTTAGCCGGTGGTGGGTGGATTAAGCAGTGACGGAGGTGTTTTTTGTTCCAAACTCCACCGCCACTATTTTCCCGTAAACCGCTCTGACGCCCTGACTTTGCGCACATACATTTTCCCGCGTTTACTGACCCTCTAAACGGACGATAGCATCGTCTAATCTCGTTGTAGTTGCATTTGAGAGAGTACTCTTGTCTCCCGAATAGACGCCCCCGCTAATTGTTAAGAGAAAAAAAATCCATCCCCCCCGCTCTTATTAAGACCCCCCCCTGCTAATTAAATTCGAATAATTAACAATTTTATCACAGTGTAGATAGACCTTAAACTTGTTAAATTTCCCTTTTTGTTAGTATTGGTTCTTATTTTACGTGTTCATTTGCTAAAATCTATTTTTGCTGTTGAAATTGATACCAGTTGAAAAAAATTATGTCTTCAAATTACCCCCACTCTTATTCCATCTCCCCCGCTTATTAGAATTTAGAAAATTTTCCTACCCCCTGTTTATTCGGACCCCCCCCCCTCTATTCGGGAGACAAGAGTATCGAATGGTTAGAGCATGTTTCATGAGAGTTTCTTGTTGGCGATGGATTCCAGCATTATCGAATAATAGAGCGTATCGAAAGTAGAACGTCAAATTAGAGAGTATGTAAATGTACTGAAAAAACATGGTCTTACCAAGTGGAGGTCCCAGGTTTGCAACCAAGAAGGGTAACTTTTCATAATCAATGAATTGAGTAGCTAGTGGATCATAAAGTTGCCAAACAGCATAAAACATTTCAATATCTTCATCTGTGATTCCGATTTCCTCTTGTTCATGTGCTTGGTTGAAATTCTCTAAAATCACCGCTATGTACATATTAACAATGATCAAATACGTGATGAGAATAAAAGTGACAAAATATGCAACGGCTATCCAAGGTGTTCCACAATTCCCGTTCGGAACGCTGTTAAGGTTCGGGTCACAATCGGGTTCCGATATCATAAGAGCGTCTAATACTTCATTCCAGCCGGCAGACGTCGCCAATCGGAATAAAACCATCATGGAACTACCAAACGTCTCGAAATTGACGACTTCATTTAGTGCACCGTTCTTTTTAACATACCCAAAATTTGACATTCCAATAATAGCATAGATGAATAATATAAGGAATAAAAGCGCGCCAATGTTAAAGAGGGCTGGTAAGGAGATAACAAGAGCAACTAAAAGACGCCGTATTCCTTTAGCGCTGTTGAAATAACGAAGCAGCCTTCCGATACGTAGCACCCTTGCTACACGTAAAACACTTGGTGTCACTTGTAAGACGACATCTAAATATTCCAATACGATCCCTGAAAAAAGAATCATTTTTGTTTACACTTTTATAAGAACAATTTTATAAAAATAATAAGGCTAAAAACGCTAAATAATGAGAACAATTTATTAAGGACAAAACGAGTCGAGACGCTGACGTTTAAGCAATTTAAGGGTCAAAGTGGTAAACCTTTTGGGTAAAATCAAAAACATCTCAATTTTTCTCTAAAACTAAACAACCTAGTCTCTACAACTTGACTGGAAAAACACTGAATGACTTACCGATTAAAGATAATTGAAAAGGGGTCACTACCCCCACCCCTACACTAGAGCTCTAGATGGACCCCCCTTTCTTTTAAACATCGCTACCCACCCCTCCTTTATAAATCAAGGGGTGCGAACTTAACTGGACCAGTGGGGGCTTTGGACGAAGAATGTACTAGTGGAGATGATAATTTGGGCAAACGCTGGACCAGTGCTATTCCGGTCTTCAGAATTAGAAATCCCTCAAAAATTATAGATATTGATTACAACTGGACCAGTGAAACCCAATGGTCCACAATTTGACCATGAGCACCGTAAACTGCACATTATCCAAAAATACTGAATGACTTGCCGATTAAAGATAATATAACAATACCCACATCAAATAATATTCAAAAAAAACTTCATTAAAAAACACTGAATGACTTACCAATTAAAGATAATATAACAATACCCAGATCAAAAATATTCCAACGGTCAAGAAAATATTGTTGACGTAGAGCGACTATTCTCAAGATGAGCTCAATAGAGAAGATGACAGTGAAAACGAGGTTGGTGACGTAAAGCATACGATCGTAGTCGGTAGATTGTTGATAATGTTGAAACATCATCAGTATTATATTGACAAAGATTAGTATCATGGTGAATGATTCAAATTTGGGACTGATGATGAAATCAAACAGTTTGGCTTGATAGAAGTTCTGGAAAATGAAAAAGATAAAATTGTTTGCAAATTTATCGAACTACTCTAATACAATAATGACCGGTTAGTGAGGGCTGTACTGAAAAATATTGCCCGAGCTCAAGTAGCGACCGAGCTTGCGAAAACCGATCAACTCATTCTAATTCGAACCTCTGCTATTCGATTCTTTTTTTATTCTTTTTTCGAACTAAATTATTTGTCTCCTCAGCTAGAAATTGGTATAAATTACTTTCTGTAATTCGAATCTTTCTTTAAAACAAAGAAAATTTTTGGCCCCTGGAAGATCGAATTAGAGAGAGTCAGTTGTATCTTTATGTCAAATGTCAGGTGTTCCTTCCGGATGTCAGGGCTGATTGATACTTCATCACTTACCTTTGGTCTATGGATGATGCGTTTTGGTTTTTTGGTGAGAGCTTTTTTAACGGTCGAAAACCATTGTTTTTGTTCGGTTGTCAAGAAAACTTCAACTGTCCCACAATCATCATACTAAAATGTGAAGAATGTGATTAGTTTAGGAGAGAGTTAAAAAATCTTTGAACTTTTTCTATAATGTAACGTACAATAATCTCAATCCCCATCTTCTACTCAAAACGGTAAACCATATGTTCGAAACTAGACTGCTTGTCATAACAAAACATATTAAAGAAAATCTGGCAGTCTATTCCATGACCAGTTAGTACACTGACCTTTGTATCCCCTGGACCAAGCTATATCCACCATCTTCGATGAGATTTTTTAGTAAAAATGGCACCCTAGCGGAAGGACTACTCGATATGGGTCAATTTATAATTTAGTGAATTTTTTCCACCCACATTAGTAGTGTTACCATTAGGCTACCATTTTTGAAAAACTCCGATCGAAGATTTTGCTTTGCTGGGATTGAGAAGCTTTGTCTGGGTATATAAAGGTCAGTGGTCAGTATCCATAAAAGGTGTTTGTCAATAAAAAAATTGATGGTATCTTATTGTTGACAGTATACAAAAAAAAAACAGCCGGAATTAAGCTCAAGAATTTCCCCTGGAATGAGAAAGTTTAGCCATTCTATCCTCATAAAAAGTTATCTGATATTCCGATGGCGAAAAAAAACGAGGGCTGGGTTACCAGACCTCCCGCTGCAAAATCCCTGACGTGGTCTTGCAAAATTCCGTAATCTAAACCTTCCAGATGTTGAAAATTTCCCCGACCTTCAGAGCTTTAGAGTGTCGGATGAAAATTTCAACATCTGGGTGCCAGATAACTGTCAATAAAAGTCTGTCAATAAATAAATTGATAGTCACTTTTCAACTGACCTGTTTCTTGAGCCGGTAGAAGTTGTCAATGATAACGGAAATGAATAGGTTGAGAATGAAAAAAGCTCCAACAATGATGAAAATGACGAAATAGATGTACGCTGAAAAATTGTTCCCTGGAATCGGCTGTTTGTCAACCTGCAAAGTAAAATAGTAATAGTTAAATTATAATAAGGGATAATCAGATGGTTTGAGAGATTTGGCTTCTGGATTCCCTCTATTGTCATGAGAAAAACCTCAAAATATTTTTGCCTAAGTATTTACCAGACTCGAGGTTGTGTCATTCTTGTTCATGTTTTGAATTTTCAAGCCTTACAAGATGCATATTTTTGGAGTGGCTTTCCTATTTTAAGTTTTTTACTTTTAGTAAGAAAACAATGGAATTTCAACGCGAGGCCCGTGTAAGAAACTAATTTATAAATTTCAAAATGTGATATCTCGAAAAAACCAAATACTTTGAAATTTTAGTCAGGTCCACATAAGGTTTCCGCAATCTTATTATCTCAATCTATTATTGTCTTATATCCTGTACCAAACACTTAATCGCGGAAAAGAATCGCGAAATATGGTTTGTTACGGTTAGGTGTCACTCCGTGTATGTGCTATTTATTTTCGAAAATAAAGTGTCCGCAAGTCTCTGTGGTGAAGCGTATAGCTATTTCTTGAATGCGTAACTATGTAACTAAGATTTTTCAAAACAACATAAAGATCTTGGTAGGGGTGGGTCAAGCTATAGAATCACCTCAAAAACTCCATGATATTCATGACGTGAAGTTTTAAACGGAAATACCCAACATAGCTCGGACGTTTGTAACTAGTTTTATTGTTCATTCAAAATTAGCGGCAAACAGGCAAAAAGTTTGGGTGTTTCTTTATAACACATTACGTCATGAATATCAAACTTGCTTCATATTTACCTCTGTCGCATCAATAGCATCTTTCATAACTTCAATCCATCCTTCAAAAGTTGCCACTTGAAATAACGGTAAAAACCCATTGAGCGAATTATCGAAGTTGACATTGGAATTTTTCCAGTAATATTGAGGATGTCTATCACACTCAGTACGATTTGGAATAATACGATAATCTAAGATGTTGCCGTCGCCGTCCACGCATTTATAAAAACGCCCACCGAATATTTGAACGCCCAAAATACTGAATATAAGCCAGAATACTAAACAAACAAGCAAGACATTTCCGATACTCGGGATGGCTTTCAGTAAACTGTTTACGACGATCTGAAAATAGAGGAAGGAAGAAGAGGTTTGATGTTGCACAAAAACAAAACCCACTGTGACTTTTAATGATTAAAAGTTTCTCAATGAAACCATTTTTTGGATTTTTTTCCTGTGATTTTTTCTGAAGGGTAGCTGTTTCTAATACGCAAAATATCAGAAACTCAAAGCTAGTGCAAATTGAATATTTTTTTATTTTTAATCTTTTCTGCCTGTTTGTCGTTTGCGAATTTGGGTTATCGATCTTAAAAAAAACTTAAGAAGGCTTATTGTTTTAATAAAAGTGATATCGTTTGCTTACTCATCAATTTCATTTTACGAGCTTTTTGATATTGAATTGACACGTGCTGATATCAGCACAATATAACAATAGGCATAACTCCCGGGGGGGCAATGGGTTTGCGGACTGACGGTATGTGCGGGCCAAAAATTGGCTTTTAAAATTGCACCCTTACAGTGCAGCAAAAATCAGTGAAAATCATACCCTTAGAGTGCATTTTCCCCAAAATTTTCTATCCTTTTCGTGCAAAAAATGGTCAAAATTCTAGCATTTTTGGTCAAAATATCTAGATTTTTCAAAAAATTTCTGAAATTTCTACCCTTACAGCGCAGGCGGCAAAAAACCCACCCTTACAGTGCATTTCGGATGCCTTGAAAAATACACCCTTAGTGCCCGCACATACCCGTCAGTCATTTTGCTTGGCTGCCCCCCCCCCCCCGGGGCATAACTGTCCTGATATGAAACACGTGTCTGATATGAAACGGGAACACTTATGTAAAAATAAAACCTTTAATACGAAAGAAAATAAATTTGAAATAATGATATGGTCAAAATGATGTGATCCTTACCCTCATTCCATCCCAACGGGACACGGCTCTGAGAGGCCGAAGAGCCCTCAATGTTCGTAAAGAGCGTAAGGTCTTCAAATTACCACTGTCTGAATCACTCGATTTGTCCAATACGATTGATGTTATTGAAATCTAGTTAGCAAAAAAAAAGAAGTTATTAATAAAGCTTTTACTTGATATTATTTTCTGACTATGATATAAATTTGTAAGTAGTTTTTATTTTTTTAAATACAGAAGAGTCAATAATTCGAGCACGCACGGGAGACGAAAAATTTGTCCGAGTTAAGGAAATTTCGAGTTATGGAGCAAGTTTTATAAGGTATTTACAACTGAAGGGACAAGGAGACTTGTTCGAGTTAAGGAGACATTCGAGTTGTAGGGGTTCGAGTTAAAGATGAGTCATACTTACAGAAACAATGATGAAATCTAGTAAATTCCAGGGATTCTTAATGTATCCTGCAACTCCAAAACCGATGATTTTTAAGATACATTCAATGAGGAACAAAACACTAAAGACAATGTTCAAGATGTCCAAAGCTGTCTGTAGTTGTGGGCGCTCTGGAAGTCGAATGTCTTCAAAAACCTATGAAAGATAAAGAGAATGGAATCATAGAGTACAACACAACTTTGTTTCTTATTGTCTATGCGTTGCAACTTTTTCGTCCAGTTGGTATTTTCGATTAGGCATTCTATGGTCTGTCATTATATCCCCGTCCGCTAATACCACTAAGGCTGTATTGAAAGTCTCTAAATAATGTACATTCGGTGTTATCACCATATTCAAGCTTATACAATACAATATTTCTACTAGTATGTATTATCGACTTTTTAATGTTTATTGATAGCGCCTGGATAATCTCTGGAGATCATTATGAACGTAAATAAAGCCTGGGATACACGGAGACGAGGTTGTGAATATTCATCAACTTACCAATACAAAACTGCTGGACAAGATGAGAAGCAAAATAAAAGAGTCGAACCATTTATGCTCAACCAGTTTCTTAACTTTCCCTTGAAATCTCATCCAAACCATCTTCCATTCTGATTTGCCTGGCAAAGCACTGGATGATGGTCTTTTTTGTTGACCCCCTGGAGTGGTTGTCGAATTCTGATTTTTTCGTCCGAAACAACAACAGTATGTTTTCGGACATAATGGATCTAATTTGTGGAGAGCAACACTCGATGCAATTGAAGCAGTTGTACCATTTAATTTTGAATGGTTTGAGAAGATTGAGGGCGTTGGTGATAACGCCATATGGCGCCCGCTAATAGAACCGTTCGTTGGGGATGTTAATTCATTGAAATTAGCGATTGTAAGAGTGTTATTGTTCGATTTGGTAGTTTTATTGGTGTTGTTTGTATTCTCATTATTTTGGTGTTGTGGGCATTCTGAGTCGCTATGAGCCTCAGTATTCCTTGGTGATGTTTTGGAGGTGATTTCAAATGATGTTTTCTTCTCGAGGGCGGGTTTTGAAGGACACCCACCGCCATTCTTTGCTTCTTCTTCTCGCTTCTTGGCTAGTGCCAGTTTGGAGGCTGCTGCTAAACTCATTTCTAGAAAAAAAATGCAAAAAAATTTAATGAGAAGGATTTTCGAGAGAAAAAAAGCAAATGTAAAATCACCTTCTTTAAAAGAACATCCAATAAATCTTTGAAGCCTTTGAATGTTCTTAACTTTTTTATTATTCAGCATAAAAATGTTCTCAATATGTTCTTCTTTTCACAATTTTGTAAGTCATTTTTTTATTTCTACATAAAAAACGTGTAGTGGAGGAATACAAAGGCTTACAGCTGATACGTTTAAAATTGCGTCTAAACGCCAACTAAAAGTGGTTTCTAGAGAATGATAAGTCCAGCAACCAGCACTGTCACAGTGAAAGGTTCGAGTTCGGATTTCCCTTCAAGTTTCACTTTTCTTACTTCGCTTAAACTGAGATATTTACCGTAAGTTGGTCTAATATCTACACCTTCATCTAATATCGAAATAGCTCCCTATTTCTTTGCTTAGCAATCAGAATGGAAAAAAAATATTTTATGTTTGTATCAGTGATTCCGACCTTCGTAGTGTTCCTATCTCCAAACTTATTTGTTCGAGTTACAGAGAGATTCGAATTGGGCTTTTCCAGAAAAAAATCGTGCACCCCCTGTTGAGGAGGTCCATTTCCGTTCAAAGGGGGTAAGGTTTGAAATGCAGTGGAATTCCATAAGGGTAGACGAAAATCCGTCAAAAATAAGCGGAATTCCAAGGGGGTAGTGATTGAAAATTTGTAAAAATTCGGAATTCCAGAGGGGTATGATCCTAAAATTGCCTGGAATTCCAAGGGGGTAGGTCACAAAAGGTTGGACCTCCTCAACAGGGGGTGAACGGTTTTTTTCTGGAAAAGCCCATTATAGAAAGTAATTTAAGAGGGTTTCTCCTTAACGGAGACTGACAGTAAATTTGAATTATAGAAAGATTCAAATAATAGAAGTTCGAATAAGCGAAAGTTTACTGTAATAACAAAGAAACAAAAAAAGTTTACCTCCGTTTGGAAATACTTTCTGTCCTTTGAAAGCTTTTTGAAGTTTGGCTAATTTTCTTGTACTGGAAACCCACTTCAATTTGGATTTGATGAAACTTCGTTTTTTGAGTTCTTCTTCCATTGCTTGGTCAGCAAAGGAGTTCAATAACAACGCCAAAAACAAATTCAAGACCTAAAAAAGTAAATTTTATTGAATCAGAGATTTAGGAGTCGGTTGATTTTAAATTCAAAAGAGAAAGAAAAACTTCAAGACTTTCAAAGTCAAGATATCACAATTTTAAAATTCTTAAAATAGGTAATCATAAAAAAGTGCTACATGAAAAATATATCAAACTATCGGACTATCAGACTTTTCGAGATCGATCACAGCATTCCGGGCCTCGTTTTCAAATGTCTGACAACGTTGAAGTGTCATAACAACAAGTCTTTGAGAACGAGACTTGCAATTATTTTATACATTTCGAGAAGAGTGCATATCACTTTCAAGATTGCAAATTCCAAAAAAACTACTCACCAAAAAGTTGCCAACGATGAGAGCCAACATGAAGAAAGCAGCAGCCCATGTTCCAGTGGCTAACATACAATGGTACAGAGGTTCGATCCATTCTCCACACAAAACACGAAATATCATCATAATTGAATGTCCGAAATTTGAAAAGTTCCAGTGTGGTACCTATAAGGAAATTTGAACAGTTGGTTTCACTTGGACAAGTGATTAAGACCTAAACAAGAGTGGATATTTCAATGTGGATAGTTTCAAATTAAGACTTTCGAGATTTTCATAGATATCATGAATTTTGACTACAAGCCTCAAACTAAGAACTGAACATTGGAAGGAGCGGGGATTCGAACCGAGAACCAATGATTTGTTTCTCATTCGGCCATCACTCCATAATGTATTGCAACACTCGCTATGAGAAGCCCTTAGTCCAGTTAGATAGTATCCAACATTTAGCAAACAAGTTTTCGTATCTTTTAAAGAAATTTCTTGGAAAGGGCGGTGATTCAAACAAAGAACTAATGATTTGTGGCCTTGACGCCTTAAACCATCGCCCTTCAAAGAATACTTAGATGTAATTTACTAAAAACTACTGATTTCAACTAACGCAAGCCTGCATACACGCCATTATGAACGAAAAATGGATGTATAGAAGTAGGACATATAAGAAAACGTCCGAGTGAAGTCAACACTACCAAAAATAAGAACGACGTTACGGCCCTGGCCAACAAAATGCAGGTGTTCCACATAATGCAGGTTTTTAGAAAATTGGCTATGAAATTTAGACTGTTGCCAAAAACATATATTACTTAAATCAGTTTGGATACGAAAGACATACATAATACACCACAATAAAAATAGAAAGAGTAAGCAAGTATGTATTGATTGAATATGTAGAATTAATTACCGTACCTTATTTTCGGGGAATTTTTCTGCAACGTAACTAGCACCGAACACTTTGGTTCCTACCACGGCAAACATATACACGATAATACCAAGGATTAACGTCAAATTACCAAGCGCGTTCAAACTACGGCCGATTGCCGATAATAACAGTCTCATAGTTGACCACGATTGAGCTAATTTCAAGACGCGGAACTATTGGATAAAGGTAAAAATTGTTATTAATGAAAAATGGTTTTATTATGTCTTTGAGCTCCAAATTTTTAACCATTTAACAAAAGGATATCATAGTTAAAGTCAATGTTTTATGAGGATAGTCATGGTAATTTAAGTCTTTCGATTGTTTTCACGTCGTCTATGAACATCTATATTAACTAAAGGGAACATGGAAAGGAGAGACAACCCATGGTTTGTATACGACGTTCAGACTGGAAACCCGCCTATTGCTTCTCTTCTGAAATCTCGAAAAACAATCGAATTCCTTGTTCAGCAGATATTTCCCTCTTCACTTTATAAGATATGGTTTGGGTTGTTTATGACGCCTTAGATCACTCTGTCACTAAGAAGCTTGAAAAATACCTACCAAGCGAAGTGATCGAATGATAGTGAAATCGCCGTTATCTCTTGCAATAGTGATTTCAATGATGACATCCACGATACTCATTAAGACCACCAATCCATCGAATATATTCCACATACTCTTCGTGTATCCTATCAACCCCAATGCAATTAACTTCAACACCATCTCCAAGATAAAGATACCTGTGAAAACCTATAAGAAAAGAAATGATTGATATAATTAAGACGCAGGTCGAATGAAAGGTTTTTACACTTATCTTTAGATACCCTGCAGCAACCTACATCCGCTATCTTTGATGGGTATTTTAGAAAAGTGGTACCCTAATGGTAATTTTCCGTTTAAAAATTGTTGTAACGTAATACAGCGTGCACCAAAAAAAGTTTAATACCTTGAACTGAAGCCAAGAAAAAAAAACGAAGCTCTGATTAGATGAGACATGCAAAGATTACCTCATACTTTGGACATAAAAAATATGCTTATGTGTGCAATTTTCAGACAATCAGAGCTCTTCTCGTCGTTCTTTCGTGACTTTTTTACATGAATCTGCCAATGGGAAATTCGTGTATTACGAAATAAGTAAAATTCTTACGTGATTTGCAATTTGGAGTACGAATTCAATATTTTTATCCATGTTATGATGTTCAATAGCCAAACAGACAGTATTCAACAATATGAAAATCGTAACTGCCAATTCAAACCAGGGACTCATCACAAATCTATACACTTTCCTTCGAGTTAATTGTAAACATGTTAAATCATTCTCTTCAATATTGGCGTACGGTAACGGGTGTTCAATTTGTGCCATATTTCTCGCTAAGCGTGCATTTCGTGCAGCTGATGTGCTTGTAGGTTTTGTAGAATGTGTTTGATTGGTTAATTGTTCGTTAAACGTGACATGGCTGGCGCCCGATGTATTCAAAGCGTTTTCGGTTTTATTTCGTTTTTGATGCAGTGCTGTTTTCCCATTTAGAGAAAAAGTATTTTGTGCTGACGTGTTACTACTATTCAGATTTTTAGAGTCACGGCTACTATCTAGTTCCTCACCCTCGCGACCCGGTGTCGTTGGAACATATAACGTCCTTCCGACACTTTTAACACTAGCAATGTTTAATTTCCGGCGACCGTGTTCTCCTACCACGGCAACGTCTTCCGTTTTATTACGTTCATCTTTCAATTTGTCACGCTCTCTATCCATCTTTACGCGATTTATAACGTTCGTTAATTTCTTACGAGCAATCGCGCTCGATTCTTCTTGTTGTTGTGGGTTCTGCGGCTCTTCTGAATCCGCATTTGATGATTCGCTAACAGTCCTTTTTGATACATGAAAACAACGGCCGAATGCTATTGATTTATTAGCGGCACGTTTAGATTTATTGTTTTTAGTGCTAGATAGAATGATAACACTGGGTCCTTTTTTGACGCATGGTAAATTACTTATATCGTCTATAGTGGAATCGTCAAATAAAAGTTTCGGTAGAATTCGCTTGTGTAACGAATAAGATGCAGCGACTTCACGTAAAAACTCATATTGACTCTCCTATAAATATGAAAGAAGAAAATGGCTCTTTTCATTCTACATTATGAGGGGGTTATTTTAGAACGAGAGCTAACCTGCTACTAGATTTGTAGAGAACTGAAGAGCTAGATATAAAGAGACGTAGATATCTGGTCTACCCACTGCTCTACTGAACCATTGATAGGGTTGTGACCTGACGGGTATGTGCCGTCAGTTTTGACCATTATTTCCTTAGCGGGACTAAAAATGAGGAAGAATTTTAAAATTTTTTGAATATCGTGACCCTTGCCTTATTAAATTTGACCAAATTTCGACTATTTAAGAGGCAAAAAGTTTATTACTCCATCCCCTCCGATTGGCTTACCACCGCCATGAGAGGCTGAAAAGAGCGAAGGGGAAGCCGGAGAAAAATCCACTTTAGGGAAAGTTGGAACAAATATGAGAGGGTCATTTAGGTTCATGTGTCTTTCCATTGGCTGTAATCTTGTAATGATATTGTTATTATTGAAAAGTCGATTTACATTAATTTTCCTATGGTCGGGTGAATAAATTGAGGATGAGAAATGAAGCTACGTATTTTACATCTGAAACACGCAGCCCGCGTGTTTTTCACATTAATGCCGGATTAAAAGTAAAATATATTGCCAGATTTTGAAAGGTATGCCGCATGAAAAAAAAAACAAAGGAAGCGCCATTTTACCTTCAGTTTTTACTTTTTCTTGCTTAAGTAAGAAAGAAAGGTTATAGTTTCCTGTCTAGCCCTTCAGGCTTTAAACTCAAAATAGAGCAAATTCTTACCAGGTCTGCATTTTGAGCAGTTTCTTGTTGATAAGAGACAGCTACTACTGCTAACACCAAATTGATGAGATAAAATGATCCGAAAAATATGACGATCATAAAGTAGAGCACATACCACGGACCCATCGAAGATGCGATCTAAAATGAGATATAAAGCGAATCCTGTAGATCGAAGATTGAGTGAACATTTTTCAAGTTTTGTTTCGAATCGGGAAAGGATTAAACCGGTGTTTTGAATTTAGCTCTATTTTAAAGTAACGTCTTCTTGTGGAAGAAATACTAACTAATAGTATAACTCGAGGTTTGAGAACTACAGTGCTATTGTAATTTGAGCACGCACGAGGGACTTAAAGTTTGTTCGAGTTAGGGAAATTTCGAGTTATGGAGTATGGTTTTTAAAGGTATCGTTAACTAAAGGGCCGAAAAAACTTGTTCAAGTTAAGGAGGAAAATTATAGAGGTTCAAACAGAGTCTACAACTACCTTTAAAAAATGTTTTTTTCTTTTCGTGTAGAAAACCTTCGACCTAAAAATCTAGCTCCTCATTCTCATGTCAAAATTAAATCTTTATAATGCTGACTTATATCATTGCCATGAAATCAAACTGAAAAGCGCTCGGTGATAAACAAAAAGATATCAGAACCAAGTAAAATAAAAAATAGTTTTCTTTCGATAAAAGTACATTTGATTTAAAGTTATCGTGCCTATGTACTTGTTTAAAGTGACCCTCCCAGTGGTTTGCGTGAATGCGTCAATGGACTTTTTCACTTGCGTGAATGCATGAAAATTTAAAAAAATCTGCGTGAATACATGAATTGGAAAACTTTGCGTGAACAAAAATCGCGTTAGTTTCAAGAAAAAACATTGCGTGAATTTTGAAAAAAAATTGCGTGATTGCGTGAATTGAAAGGGTCCGCTGGGGGCCTCTTTAAATGTACAAAAGATGAATACTGAATGCTGACTTACATGCAGGTAAACATCTTCCCAGTAATCAAGAGTAACCAATTGAAAAGAAGTTAGTAAAGCCCAACCAAAATCATCGTAACTTGTGAAACCATAATTTGGATTAGGTCCCGCATGCGGTAAACATGTATAGTTTGTCGGACATTGCCTAAAAGAGTTGTGAAAATGAAAAAAAAGATTTTATAGTTTGAAATCGGTTTGAAATAGGCTCTCTCTCCACGAGCAACAGAGTCTCTATACTCTTAACCCGAGAGGGGGGGGGGGGCACTTGTAGCTTTTTGCTTGACTGGATGCCAATGGACTCACCACCATCAAAAATTATCAAAAAGCAAAGTTCAGTCTAAAGTAGACTCTAGTCTATTGTACTCTCTACCCTCTACTCCAACCCAATTGAAGAGTATGTCGCAACCGGGAAAAAGTCTCCTTCCCCATTGCGATTTTCAGTGAGTCATTGAGTGAGAGGTATTATCTCTTCTCAAATTGAGTAACGGGTTTTAAAGTCAATCTTTTAACTATCCGTGAGAAACAAACATATTTTGAACGTGTAAATAAGGCTTTACCTTGAACCTGTATTGTTCCCGCATATCGTGAACTCTTTGTACCAATTTGCTATGTAAGATAAAGAATTAAAAAAAGAATTATAGTTAATTTTCTAGACCAGCAAACTAGACTAAATATTGGAGTATAAGAGAGTAGGGTCTTCTATTTAAATGTAGATTTTGTCTCTTGTTTTAGATTCTGCTTTTCTTGAAGTTAAAACATAACTAATATCATGCAGTATCAATTATCGCACTATCCGATAATCACATTTTACTGATTGTCCGGGTTTAAAACGATTTACAAACGACTAAGAAAGGGGAATGTTTTGAAAATACAGCATGGAGGGTGAAATCATTTCGAATTTTGATAAACGCCGGGCGGGGGCTAGAAATGTTACTTCTGATCACCCCTCCCCCAAATAAAATAGATAGAAAAATACAACACACATGGGAGAGAAGGCTTTATTACACGTGACTGTGACCGAGCAGAGTGAGCAAATCAAGATTTTTTTCGAATAATTTTCTGTTTTTCTCGGAAAAGATGTTAATCAAATACTCGCATTAAATATACTCTTAGATGAAAGTTAAGATAAAGCTATGAGATATTTGTATAAGCCTTAAGTTCATCTCTTAGAGCCAGCTCGCTGCAAAATAGTAGAAAAAGGAGCACAAAACATAAAATCCTGCCGGGATTTAAATCTCGATAGATCTTTTTGGAATTTTTTTCTACTTAGTTGGGCTAGATATTTTATAGTCCGGACAAATCTCTTCTTTAAGCCCCGATATATCTTTTCCTTGTAGTATAGATGTCTGCCAAGCAAAAGCATATACATTTAACTCTCGCTAATTCGTACTTAAACGGGAAGTCTAATTTGTTCGAATTACAGAGAGATTCGAATTATAGAGAGAATTTTACAAGTGTTTCTTTTTTATGGGAAACTGAGGATAGGTTCGAATGTCAGAAAGATTTGAATACCTTATCTGCTCTTTTTACGCCGACCCTTATTGGCGTTATTTTTAGGCTCTTGGCGTAATAAGGGCCGGTGTAAAATTAGGACCGGCGTAAAAAGGGCCGATAAGGTAATCGAGGTCGGAATTTAGCGAGAGGACACTGTATGAACATGAAAATAAAATTTTTAAGCAAACTTACTTTCATTACTAACATGTGAAGACCAGCTCGTGTTATAAGGACTTATTGTGAAATTGTTATGAACACATCTATTATGAAATTGTCCACTAAATAACTGAAGTCCTACTAACGCGAACACGCAGAGGAAGAACGCCGTCAAAATCAATACGTCACTTAACATGCGCATTGATTTTAATAAAGCATTGACCATCGTTTTGAGACCTAAAAATAAAATAAAAAATATTTCCTGAAAAAATCTCTTCCAAATATTTTCTTTTTTAGATTTAAAAGTAGCTTTTTGTCCCCGGGGAAGCACTGACCTTGACAGCCGACGGGTACGTGCCGCTTGAGTTTGAAAAACGGACCCAGTCAGATATGAATATTTGGTTAATTTGGAACCCTGTCAAAACGAAATATCTTTCCCATTTTCGGCCCTGTTACACATCTTGAAAATTGATAAATTTGGGACCCTGGCAGATATCTTCAGAGAGCCTAAAAAAGGAAACCTGACCCGCTGCACGTTCCCGTACCCAATTTTGCCTAAGAAACCCCGGGCTTTCATCTAATAAATTACAAATCATAATAATAAAGGGGTTCGGCGACTGTGATGACGTGCCTGTTTATTTGTTTATTCAAAAACTGTGTATTGAAAGCGAATGGGTTCTAATGTAATGTTTTTGATTTACGGAAAATTTTGGTGCAATTGGTGCAATTGGTGCGAATCTAGTCGATGATGGTTTCGTTAAAAAAAAAACAGTTTTTTACTAACCTTCTATAGCTGATATGGTTCTAAGTGCGCGTAATACTCGAAATGTTCGTATGCCGTGAAAATTGACTGTGATTGTAGGTGCTAATGTGACGTAACTTAAAAAGAAAAAGAAAAATGGCGATTTTTATTGGATCTGTTTCAAAATCCAAATTTTATCGTACTATGGGCTTAAAGTGTTTTCTTGAAATTATAAACGAACACAAGGCTTCGATGGCCGAAATATTTAAAAAAAAAACAAGTCATGCAGTTTAATAAGGCTTTATGGACTCTAAAACACCCAATTTCATAAGAAATGACACAAAAATACTCACAAAATGGTGAAATCAAGAATATTTTTAGGCTTAAAAGATATTAAGAACACTTAAGGGCTTTTGCATGATCTTATAAAAAAACGTAAACTCGGATGCAGAAAGCTGATTATACTCCTTACCCTAAAAGAACTACAACGAAATCTAACCAATTCCAAGGATCCCTTAGATACGCGAAATTGTGCAGTACAAATCCTTTTGCGATAATTTTCAAAACCATTTCTGTCGTGTAGATTGCAGTAAAAAAGTATCTAAAATAGAAAATACAGCCAGGTTAAACTACACTCACACGCTCCAAAGAAGACAGAATTTATTGCATTTCCTCTTTTCACACAAAGGCTTTTTCCATAGAAATACATAAATGCATCATGGTATCAGTGTCTCACGTGCACAGAACCAGCAGTGTCTGGACAGCACTAAGCGTTCCGACTTGAAAAGGAGGAATTCCTACTTTGTAAGGAATAGGACCCATTCCCCATGGGGAGGACTCATATCATCCTATCATGTGATAAATACATAATCCATATCGAAAATTTGAATCCAACTTGTTAAATATTGAAAATATAACTTACTCAGCCTCCTCAGGGGCATCGTTTAACGCCAAGAAAACACAATTCACCAAAATTGTCAATATGACAAAAAATTCAAAAATTTGATTAGTTATCAAATAAATGATGATTTTTCGTATTGGATTCGTTGGTCCAAACGCCCATAATGATTTCGCTTTGCTGAATCGATAAACGTAGACTTTCCCAAGTCGACTTGCCAGCACCAAGAAGGTCTAAAATAAAACGACGAGAAATTAATTGAAAAAATTTAAATTAATAGGTTGAAATTTCATTTCGATAATTTAGGCAAGGGTGTCAATTTTCAACGGTAAAATATTTTCTAGGAGAGGCTGTTGTAAAGCATTTTCAATGCAAGAATGTATTACACTGATTAGGTAGAATAATTGTCCTGGCGAAACATACAGAGATTAACAAAAAAGATAGTTGCAGCCAGATCCTGCTATAGAGTAGAAACGAATTGCTTCCAGAAAAAAGCTTGTTAATTCCAAGTGTTCGTTGAAGGGATGCAGGGTATTCTAAACAAAATAAATCAAGAAAATTCTAGTTATTTAAGCTGTCTGAGGTAACTTTTTGTAAGGTGTTAATCTAGTCAAGTAGTCTAACATTTGGTCACATAATTTCAGTTTAGGCTACGTCATATCTTCCTTCGTTTCGGGATATGAGCACTGCTCTTGTTTTGAATATTGATATTCTCCGAATAAATCGCATGCGCACTGAGGTTTTAATGAAACAATAGAGAATTCCGGAACATAAGCCAATCAGCTGTGTTTTAAACATTCTTTTATTTGAAATCTCTATTGATAAACATCTTTTGTGAAAGTTGTCTATTATGTTTAAACCTATTAATAAGCAATTCCCGTTGGGAGTTACTAGTGGCCGCCTATAGCAGTGCCTATAGACCAAGAGTAAGGCCTGAAAGCCTGGAGCTGTCTAGTGTGTAGACTATTTCAGTTTTGAATTCTACCACGTGGGGTGTTATAGCAGAGAGTTCTTGCTCTCGTTACCGGTTGTAACCCCGGGGGGGGGGGTACTAGGATTGATGGGTGTCGGGTATGTGCGTGCCAGACCTCTGGACCCTTACCCTTAGAGAGACTGAATTTTGGTGAAAAGGTGACCCTTAGAGAGACTCAGTGTAGAAAAACCCAACCCTTAGAGAGACTTTTTCACAAAAAATTTCTATAATGGGCCAAAGAAATTCGATTTTTAAAAGAATTTCTCCAATTTTCGAAAAATTTCTCTAATTTTTGAAAAATTTTCTCACTTTTTTTAAAAATGTTCTCACTTTTTTGACTTTTCACTTTTCTTTGACCCGAGTTTGTGAAAAAACCGACCCTTAGAGAGACTGATTTTGACTTTTGTTGTTTTGGTAACCCTTAGAGAGACTTTGGGAGGGTGAAAAACCCTACCCTTAAGGCACGCACATACCCAGCACCCATTTTTGCCTAAGTACCCCCCCCCCCGGGGTTGTAACAAAACGTAACAAGATTATACCGTATCCGATGGCCTATTTTTCGGTTCTCGTTGAAAATTTTGAAATTCTCGTTCCCATGAGGCATTATCAAGTCCAACTTTCCGTTCTTTTTTCACTCGTTTACCGACAATATTTATTTCTAATCCAGCTCTTGCAACCTTTTGTGGAATCTTTTCATCGTCCGAAAATAATTCTATATGGTGTCCGTTAATTGAATATTTGATATTGTGTTCATTGACTTGATAAGATGTCGAACGAGAGCGTAATCTTATAACTTTCATTTTTTTTGCACGTTCAAAATCTCGAAAAAGGCTGAAAACAACAATGTCAGATTTACTAATCAACAATTTTAGAGTTTCATTGTCAACAACAAACTAGCGTGTCTTGGAAGATCCTGAATCTTCTATTTGAATTCTGATAATCACCACAAAACTTTCATGATGGCAATTTGAAATCGACAACAATCGACAAATTTGTCGTAAATAAAATTTCTTCTATGAATCAACAAATAAAATCATCAATTTCAACAAAATAAACAAGAGTTGTGCCGGTTTTAAAATACCGTTCGATTTCCTTCCAGATACCAAGCAATTCGCAATTTAAAATTATTATATACTGTAACTCAAATATTGAGCCAAAAGTATCAAAAGACGATTGCAGATTTAATTTTATAATAATATTCTGATAAATTTATTCGCGTACTTTTATTTTGAGCCTGGAAACGGCGTATTGAAAAATAATCATATTTTTTGTAGAAATCTCCAACAACAAACATCAAAACAAAAAAAGTTTGTATGTTTTTTAATTATAGAACATTATAAACCTTTTCACACATTTTCTTTCTATTTTTTCATATATTTTAACATTTCCTCGCCTCAAGAAAAAAAAGATATAATTTTTCAAGCTAATATTTAAGTCACCAATATCAAGAAATAAGTCTCTCAGTAAAAACCTCAGTAGCTCTGAAACCAACAATTTTTTTCTACAATACCACGAACAAGTGGAATAAATTCTCTCAATTTTTGGTTGCTTTTTTTGTTGCTAATGTATTGTTTCATATTAACAACTCCTCCTCTGCTGTACGTAATATATCTGATACAAAAAGAAAAGTGGGTTTTTTTTTGACATTATTAGCTCTTTATCACTACAATTTTGAGAATTTATTTTAACCTCTTGCTGCCAGATAAACGTTCTCTTAAAAAAGAATGGGTACTTTAGGTGAGAGATTTCTTTCGTAAGATTTTTTTGCAATAATGATACATATTTATAAACCAAAACTTTATCTTTTTCTTTTCTTTTTTTTTTCGTTGACAAAATTAAAATTTTGCCTCTTTTACTCTTTTTGCTTTTTGTTCCAATTTTCAAAATACCTTGATTTTCATTATTGTTCATTCGTTTATTTTAGAGTCTTGTTTGAACATTAGCTGTTCGCTTTATCACACATGATAATATTTTACAGAAATTGATTTTAATATTTTTGGACCTACCTCGGAGGTCCTATAAATTAACCGATGTCCGTTCGTCCGTCCGTTCGTCCGTCTGTTACCAGCTTTTCTCAGGATTGGCTCATTAGTTTTTTCTGATTTTTGGCACAATGATGCAAAATGGCAATGCCCAAAATTTTCCCGCCGAAAATGCCGGAAATATGCCGGAAAAACCGGTTTTTCTGACAATTTCTCGAATTTTCATCCTTACTTTTTTCAGATTTTTTGCAGAAAGATGCGTATTCGCAATGCTCAAAACATGAACGAGTTCGATTTTTGAGAAAAAATTTTTCCGGCCAAAAATGCCGGAAATTTCCGTTTTTGCTGATTTTCATTGGATTTTTTTGTTTTATGTCTTTGTTTTTATTCAAACAAAAACATTAGTTATAAGAATGTCCACGATTAAGCATGGTTCAATTTTCAATGAAACTCATTTTGGTACAGGAACTTTCTAATAATCGCTAGAACAGCCGAGAATCGCTGGATTTCTTGAATTTCTCGAGTTTTTCTTGTATTATTCTGCATTTTCATACTATTGTTGTCATTTTTCAATTGTCTTATTACATCAATCTTCAGGTAGGTCCATTCAGCATGTAGCTTGTTCTGTTTGACATTTTCTGCTGACATTTTAATACACAACATTTCCAAACAGAAATGTTGTGTTTTTAAGATGTCAATCAGTGTAAAATAAAACATCAAAGTCTGATTCTATTATCTTATGTGTTGACTCGTGAATAATACATATTTGCAAAAGGAGGCGTAATTTGAAACAAAGAAGCGAATAAACCAGAAATTATAATAAAAAAAGATCTGCAATTGATAAATTCAGCATAAGAATTGCTCATATCATCCAAAATATAACAGCTTCATGAAATTTTCCAGATTATCATATAACAAGAGAGTGAATCATCTACTCAGACTTTTCCCCCAAAAAAGGTTTTTCGATCCCATGCTACAAGAAAACACATCAAAAACCATCTTTCTCTAACTTTTCAAAGATTCTCAATGCACATTATTATAAATAGTTTCGCAAAGTTTATTTATTTCTTTTCTGTTTAGTCTATACGATATTATTATTTCATAGTAAATCCGTGTTTTTCTAATTACATATCATAAAAAAATGAAAAACCAAAAAGACTTATTTTCTCTTTTTCTCATGACTATCCAATTCTTCGATCATAAATAGCGAAAGAAATATCAATATCCCGGTCCAATTGGGTCAAATTAAGCGAATTTCTCTTTATATGCACCCTGTTCACGGAGATTTTCTTTCACGATTATTTGCTTAGAATGTTTTGATTGTATCAGTTGGAAAGCTACCAATTGTATTAATAAAAACGAGAGCTTAAAATTTACAGTTCATTTATGGATATACACGCTTTTTTTATAAGAATATACTTTTGTATACTTTGTATTCTTAAAAAATTACAAATACCACCATCATGGAATTTGAAAATTGAACCTAAAAATGCCAATTTTTTGGAGCATTTTGCAATTAAATTGCAAATTATTCCCCAGCAATGCTAAAAGGTTGCACAAAAATGCCAAACATTTGCTTGAGGTATGTTTTACATGCATGCTAGATTTTAGCTCGTTAGGATCCACATATTTATGATGATTTGGAAAACACCATTCTTATAAAAAAGCGTGTATTATATCAAAATTAAACTTCTCACTCACTATAACGTCGTTTATAACACATCGTCCATCAAAGAGTGCACTCTTGTGATAATCTAAATTCCCCTATACCGTTACACATTTTTTTATAATAAGAGCATCCAAAATTGTTGAAGCCTTTTGATTCTCTTAACATTTTCTTATGTTCGCCATTTTTAAGAATTTTTGTCCATTTCCCTAAGAAATTGGGTGTTTTAGAGTCCGCAAAGCCTTAAAATGTTCGTAACTTGTTTTTAACTTTTTGGCCATCAAAGCATTATGTTCTTATATAGTTTGTTCTTATAAAAGAACGTGTATACTGAAAGCAATAAAACAATTATCAGTATTTTTAACACAGATCTACTTTTTACTGACATTCTACATATTCTAAACAATATTTTGTTTTTTTCGGCTGGACTAGACTGGTCACTTTCACATACAATGGACTTCACACATGCATTCACAATTTAAAGGAAGAAAAATAACTCGAAATTTTTAAAGAAGGAAAAAAAACGAGTTAAGAATCTCGAAATAACTCGAATAATCAAAGGAAAAAAAAAACCGAGTTAAAATCTCTAAAGAAATAACTTGAAAATTTAAATGAAGGAAAAATAACTCGAAAATTTAAAGGAAGAAAAATAACTCGAAATTTTAAAAGAAGCAAAAAAAACCGAGTTAAAAATCTTGAAATAACTCGAAAAATTAATGGAAGGAAAAAAAAACCGAGTTAAAATTCTTGAAATAACTCGAAAATTTAACGGAAGGAAAAAAAACCGAGCAAAAATTTATGAAATAACTCGAGAATTTAAAGGAAGGAAAAAAAACCGAGTTATAAATTTGAGTGTGACGTCATAATTTTCTGAAAATGACGTCATAACTCGGGTTTTCCGTAACTCGGAAAAATAACTCGGGTTTTCCGGGCCTTTCACATACAACATTTTCAACATGAGCCTGTAGAGAAACGGTTTAATTAGTCACATACTGTTTCAGTTCTTATAGCTCTGGTTGGCATTCCCCTGAAATTAATCGTCGGATCGTATGCAGTATTATAAATAAGATGGGGGCTATGTTGGACCCCAAGTATCTGTGAAACCTAAAAGAAATTGACCTAGAATATTTTTATTATTATTTAATAAGTTTCGACAAATGTAAACACTTTTATATTTCATCCTGTACTGTAACAGAAGATGTTGCAGTTTGATACTGAAAAACAAGGCAAATATCACTAAAGCTCCGGATTTTCCGGTTGACTTTCCCCTAAAATAAATAATCGGACCGTATACAGTATTAAAAATAAGAAGGGGGACTAAGTCAGAGCCCCCAGCATTGGTACCTGTTAAATCATTAATTACCTAGATCATTTTTATCATGAAACTCTCCTAGCGTGAAAGATTCAAGCACCTATTTCATCCTGTGATAAAAGGAGCTGTAAGAGACTGAAAAACATTTCATTAAAGCTCGACGAAATATTGTAAAAATACTGCAGCGTTGTCAAATTTAACATCCCGAATTTCGAAAAATACGAATTTACAATCCCAGCGTTGCTGATGCGAAATTTAACCTCAGCTTCCACTTTGATGTTGAGCCTTGGTCGATTAGTCAAGGCGTCAGCGTCCGAAGCCAGGAGTTCCCGGTTCGAATTCCCGCCCTTTCCTATGTCCGGTTCAGTTTTTAGATAAGCTGTGAGACCCGTCGACCAATTGAAAGACTTGTAAAAGGTCTAGGGCTATCCACGTTAAATGTCGACTCTATCTATATCTTGCGACAACATCAAATTGCAGAATTTGATAGCACAGTGGTTAGATCAGAGTTTTCTGTGATTAGATTACAGAAAATCCATGTCCATGTTCATACTCACCTCAAAAAAGTCTTTTTCACTTAAGATGTATTTACGAAAGAGACGTGAAGCCATATACGCTTCAATTTCTGCAACTAAATCAGGACTACTCGATCTTTTCTCCAACGATGATGGTAATTGTGTACTATCGTTTTTTAATAACCGGGTGGCTTCGTTAAAAGATGTTTCTGCTATTTCTTCGTTTGTAATATTTGGTATCACGCATGCGTCAGTTTCTTTTGTAATTTTTGGTACCACGCATGCGTCAATGTCTTCTTTTGTTTTCGTTTTTGATTTACATGTTCTCAAGCATGACATTTTTATTTTACGTCCATACAATTTCGATGGTTTTTGCTTTGTTTTTTATGCATGCGCATTTTACAAAGTATAAGCATTTAAATACTAAACCATGTGTACGTGCCTTGCTGTTTTTTATTTATAATAAAGTGCTAAAAAGACAATGTTAAGATTAAAACTTTTTGAAGTAATCCAAAGATTTGGAGTATCCCACAAACTCGTTGGCTCTTTTCAAAATTCTTCTAAAGGACTATAATTTCAGTTTTAAACTTTAAAATACCGAGGAAATAATGCAGTAGCATAGACAAAGGGAGGCGCTAAATTTGTGTAGAAGAGCAGATCTTTATGACACAATAGTTATCTTTTCATATTATGAATAGATAATTACAGTGTCATAAAAATCTGCTCTCCTACACAAATTTTGCGCCCCTCCTGTCTACGCTACTGTAATGATCAATACGCTAGCAGATTTTTCTGATACACCCACACCAATGGAAGTATTTGAACACCCATGTATCAGTGATCCGGTTAAATCCGCCCCGTTGGATGACCCGGCAAAAGAAATTACCGAAAACGACCTAATTTTAAGCCTCAGTGAAATTATTAGTGAACCCGGTCAAAATTATCGAAATTTTCTACCCAAGGCAGGATTTGGAACTTTATGGTCATTGATCCCATTAACTAGGTCAATCTGTTCAAGAATCCCAAATTTTATACAAAGAGAAGCCAAGTAAAGTATTTTTATCCGCTTTTTCTCAACACCATCCATGCAAACATTATCAAAAATCTATCGATTTTTAATCATAACAAAAATCTAACTATGCATGCCCCGGTTAAACTCGAGATAAGATTCTCACCCTAATGAGACTTTGAAACCTCAAAACCCGGTCTGGTGAAATTTTACTATTTTCATAGTCACCCCGGTTGGTTTTAAAATGCCACCGGGTCACTGAGACAGGCGTGTCTTGAAAAAAATACTGCCTTTTTTTTAAACAGGAGTTTATTTAATACCCCTTTACCACCACAAGTAGTCACAAAAAACACACACAAAAAACCAGTCATCAAGAACCGGTCTAAGGAAAAGGCCTTAATTCAAGTTACAAACAGTGCAGTAAAAGAGAAAAAAATTGTAGCTTTTTCTTTCTTTTTCTACTGTCGTTGAATAATTATGCTTTCATGCCTTCGTCAATAATTTATCACACTAAATATAATCTTTCTCGCGTTTCTCTTAAATATTTTTTTAGGGGTTTAGAACCACACCCTACTCATTATCTACGAGATGAGATATAAAAATTTAGCGATGTAAAAAAATTAAGTTTTTAAAATTGAAATACGACCTTTTTCTTCCAGACGGCTTAAGACATGGGACAAACACCAAAATACTGATTTTTCTTGGAACGCCGTCAACAACAATAAAAATTGTTAAAATTAATACACGTTTTTTTTCTATAAGAACATCAAAAAATTTTGAAGCTTAACTTTTTGAGATTTAGGCCTAAAAATGTTCTTAACATGCTCTTATTTTCATCATTTTGTACGTATTTTTGTCTGTTTTCCTAAAAATTCGGGTGTTTTAGAGTTCCCCAAGCCTTAAAATGTTCTTAACTTGATCTTAGCCTTGTGGTCATCGAAGCCTTATGTTCTTATATAGTTTGTTTTTATAAAAAAGGTGTATTTTGCCACCGCATGCAGGCACGACGCAACGGGTACGGCAGGTACGGCGGCTGCCGTACCAGATTTTCACAAAAATACCCGAAGTTTTCCTCTTCGTCGGTAAACGCTATAAAATCGCTTAAATTTCCTCATTCGCCGTACCAGATATAAAAAGCTTCCGTCGTGCCTGGCATGTCTGATATCGAAATATTCCCGAACACCATAACATCGATGGAAACGCTCCCCTCCTTAGGACAAATTTAAACACATAAATTGCATGCACATCAGTCGAGTTTCCAGCAAAGAATCACTTCAATAGAACACACTCTTTTCTTATAAGAACCAGCAAATTTTTGTTGGCTGTTGGCTGTTGGCTGTTGGCTTTAGTTCTTCTTTTTGACAGTTTTAGCCTTAAATTATTTTTGATCATGGCAAGTTTGGGTTATTTCCGGCTAGATAACCTATTTTTACCCATTATTTGCCAAATAATTTGTTTTTTCTTTAATTATTCTCATTTTTTGTGATTTTTGAGCCTATCGTTAATCTTATAACATTGTTCTAATAAAAAAAAGAGTGTACCTTTAAAGAAAATTGATTATCTAAATCGTGCATGCTTAAAGGACACTTACGGTAAAGTAAGTCATCTGAGAATAGGATTTCAAAAATCCTGCAAGAAACAGATAAGAAGACACAGATTTTAAGCCCTGAAAATAAACGTATTAAAAGAACATTTTCCAGAACATCGAACCAGAAAATTTCCAAAACATTAAACTCTAGACTCGCAGATTAACAGGAGAATTATTTGTACTTTTAAATATTTATCATTTTTTTCGAGACGTGTACTAGTTTTGCAGTAATATTTGAGAGTATTTGAACCCAGTTGATTTTTGTTTTCAATTTCTTTTTCAGGCAAAAGGCAACGTGTTTTTGAATGTTTTGCCTGTAAAGAGCTTAGAGAGTTGCGCTTGAAGTAAACCGAATGTTTAACTCCAAACTAGCCTGCAACAGATGGACAGGGAATTCTTTTTTCACAGCATGCATTCGTAAAGGAATGAGATGAAGCCCCCCCCCGGCACTCGATTTCTAAGATAATTGCAAGATGATACCAATTCAACTATTCTTTATTCCAGATGGATTTCGAAAAATAGAAGATTTATGTCAATTAAAAGAATTCTTCGATGACTACCGTATTTTGTTATTGTGTAGGTCAACGACCATGAAATCTTGGAAATCCATAATCATTTTTGGGTCAGCCCTTGGGTTATATTATAGCTCATTTTCTGAAAAATTACTTTGAGCACCCCTGACATTATACCATATGTATGCTTGTTGGGTCAAGGGCTATCGTTTGTCATGGTTAGGCTCTCTATAAAGTTTTTAAATGATAGATTCAAGCCCTCGAGCCTTAGCAATCTGTTTGCTGATATAAAAATGTACAATCTTCTACAACATCTAGCACGATTTTGTAAATAAACAAATATAAATAAGAATAAATAAGCAAACCAGATTGTGTTCTGATTGGCCATAACAAACATGTGTCAGCCAATCAGAGAACGAGTTCTTTTGTTCTTTTCGTGATTTTTTATATGGAAAACTGAAGAGAATCAAGACTGTTTATTCCCAAGTATTGAAAACAAAACAACCATAGTAAACAAACAGCCCTTCTCATTCCCAACATAATTATTATTTTTTCAAAAAACAATTTTTCCCATACACTATTCAAATATTGGGACGAATTTTAAACCGATATTGTAGGTAAAATAGAGAAAGATTATTTTTAAAAAATTATGTCGAATCTCATTAAAAATACAAATTGATACGTCAATTGGGTCACAAAAGGTCCAAAAGTAAACCCTTTTTCCAGCAATCAATCAGCTTTATTTTGAACACAAGAAAAGAAAACAAAATATCTGAAAAAAAAAGAAAGAAAACACTTTAAAGTCAATGATAGATCCTATAAAATTCGAGTATGTTTCACTTGCTTTTTTTTTCTTTTTCATTCTTTCCTTTTCTCGAGAAAACCTCGACGTACATGCTATAACTTTTCATCTCTCTCTCTTTTTTTTCTCCCACTCTCTAATTTTGCAGCCTCTTTCTCAGCTTTACTATGTTGTACTTTTTCGTGATTTTCTCTCTTTATGCTACGATTACAAAAAAAAATCTTAGATGAGTGGGAGAAATTCTAAGATAAAGCTAAAAAACTGAAAATGGGATACAGTGAAAGGCATTAAATATATCACCGAATATTATTCCCTAAGTGAAATTTTTAACGGCAGTAAAGTTTTCGTGCGTCACAATGAAAGGGATATACCTTATCGGGGAAAACTTCGTCGGGGAAAAGTTTCGTCGGGGAAAATTTTCGTCGGGGAAAAATAACCGTCACTTGCTGGTTTTGGTAAACGCATTACGGCCGGGGAAAATTTTTGTCGGGGAAAAATATTCGTCACTTGGCCGAAATTTCGTCACTTTTCCCCGACGAAGTTTTCCCCGATAAGGTATCTGGTAAACCTTACTGGCGGATTTAAGACAATAGAGCAAGTACGTCACAAACATGCGAAGAAATGCAACGCTCGTTAATTGACAACGGAATTACAATTTACAAATCTCTTCCCCTGATAAGTTCGACACGGTCTAAAACCGCCCACGAACCTTAGGTGTGTTAGTGATAATCCACCCTATAACTTTAAAAGCCAAATAAACTTTTTGAATGAGGATTATAACAGAATGTTTTTCATGTTCATAATATAACCGTTAGATGACTTTCCAATTCCTTTTTAAAGGGTGGCGTAGATAGGAGGGGCTCAAAATTTGTGTAGGACAGCGGATTTTTATGACACTGTAATTATCTTTTCATAATATATAAAGATAATTATTGTGTCATAAGATTTGCTCTCCTACACAAATTTTGAGCTCTTCCCCTGTCTACGCTACTGGATAACAGTCATTGAAATTTTCCTGAAGTTTATCAAAGTGCTTTGAAAAGAGTCTTGGATGGAAACTTCCCACTTCGGCTATTACCGGTAATTTCACCTCCTTTTTAGAGGTTTATCCGTAGTTCAAAGGTAGAGTTACGGTGCGCAAGTGGGTTCAATTCCCAGCCAGAACATTCCGAAGATTTCATATTTACTGTAAAAATGGTGCTTTGTGCGTAGCAAATAAATCTAGGGTCGAGGATGGAGGGTGAGTGGAGCAATCCAGGGAGAAAGACTAGCGTTCTCCCCTACCTTCTGGTAGATAGCTATCGATAAATGAGCATACGGTCGCAGACAAATACACGTAATCGGGAGTGGACGTGTCAAAGGGAATGTAATACACGTCCAATTTTAGTGATTTAATTTAGGGTGTTATTTCTGAAAAATATGTAACCATTTACAATCAGAACTTGATTACATAACAAAAACCTTGCTATCTTATTTCAAACTTTGATGTCTTGAAAAGGAGGAATTTTTCCAAAAAACCTTCTTTGTCAATATATGTGTTTCGAAACAGTATAAATCTGTCACGGAAACTAAAGTCTCAACCAGAAGACGAATGAAGAGGAAAAAAGTGACATGATCTTTGGTGAAAAACTTTTGACGAAATTTTACCTGAACTTCTCCAGTTAAATTGAAATGTATTCCCGCAACTGTTTTCAAAGGCAGAGCTTATCGGAGTCATTCCATAAAATCTGTAATATCGCATGAAAAAAAAAGTATTGCGATGTGATCCCGGGGGAGGAGGCACTAGATTCAAAAACGACCGTGGGTGCGACCCAAAATTGGGACCCTTATAGTGCAGAGAAAATTTATCCAATTTTTGGGAAATTTAAGGCAAAATATGGTCAGATTTTCCAAATTTTACACCCTTAGAGTGCACTTTTTCTCATCTTGGCTCATTTCGACCCTTACAGTGGACTTTGGGAAGCTTGGAAAAAGGGCCCTTAAGGACCGCACGCACGGTAGGTCGTTTACATCGAGTGCCCCTCCCCCCGGGAATGTGATACGTATACAGGAGCCCGCATAAATGACGTATGAAAATCCGAGATTTCAAATATATCAACACGTGACTGCAGATAGAAAAAGATCTTGGCATCAGAAATGTTAGTTTGGGAAGAATTGGGACTATATTTTATCTCAATATTCCATAAAAATTGTCAACAAAAATGACCTTTCTTAAAAAAACAAGGTATTCATGTGTTTTTTTTGTATATAGGCATACAAAAAATCCGAAAACTGGCTCTTATAAGAAACATTTTTTATAGGAAGATCGATGTTTTATAAGAGACATTTTTTATAAGAATATCGATGTTCCCAGTAAGGGTCAGGTTTGGAGCACGAAACAATAGCATAATTATACTAATTATGCTATTAATGATGTAATCTTTACTATACGAGATTTTTCATTGACCGCCCTCTCACTCTTGTTATTTTGTCAGCTTCAAGTTAAAAGCTCTTTTGTGGAGATCTTTCTCACTTTGTGTGATTTATCGTACATTGGGCTGTTCCATTAAATTTCCATACAGGGGGCTGGACGAACCTTTTCAAGGCAAAAAAAAGATTCTTAGAAATGGTATTCACACATTTATAAGAATCTTTTATGTCCATCCCCTGTTTGGATATAAAATGGAATGGCCCGTTACTGTATGTATTTCAAAACTACTATTCTACGAAACCTCTACACTACACAAGCTTAACTTGATATTAGTCTCATTTCCTATTTCGGGTAAGAATCTAGACTTCAAACTATTTCAGTCAGTCATGTCTCATCCTCTCTTCTCGAGACTTCTCGAGATCCCGAATCGGGTAGGTTTAAATCCGAATCGGGTAGGTTTAAATTTGAATCGGGCACTTACATCATCTTCTGATCGATCAAAGTCTTTTAAAAAAACACCAGCGGATTTATGTGATAATCCAACGTTCTCCCAAGTGTTTTTATAAACAAAATCAGAATCACGGCGTTTGCGAAACCCTTTCTTATTGTGAATACGTTCAGTCAAAATTCTGGTGTCTAGTTCGTAATCGTTTCCTTCATAATCATAATCATCTTCACTATCATATGTTGTAACATCGCCACAGCTGCATCGAATGATATCGTGATTATCGGGGAAACACTCAGGTTGACCGGGACGCAAATCGGAATAATTGGGTTCGTCGAAAGCCTCATCGGATGAAATTTGTTGATCTGTCATTTGTAGATCTTCGTGTGGGAAAATGACGGTAGAAGGTACCGATATTGAGGATATGGTTGAGCAAGAATCATACTGGTCCATCTCAATGTCGGTCTGGTTACAAGGGCTATATATGATATTGGGCATGATTAATATAGCATCGAAAAATTCTCCAAATTTTAATACCAGTACTTATGAATTTAACTTCAACTTAATTCTTGAGGCAAAAAGATACTAAATTTTCAAAAGTGTTATATACAACTCGAAACTTATTTCAGAGTGAAGGTTATATTCAAAAATCTTAAGTTTGATCAAGTCAACTGACAAGGGGACGTTCTATTGTTTTTAAATGTACTTTATCTTAATTTTCTTTTGTTTTTAAATAGCTACGATGTTTTTATCTCTCTAATTTTCAAAAGAGATAGAATTGTTAGACAAAGGAAAAATTCATAATTAATGGCTTTTTTTTCGAAAAAGAAAATGTATCAAGAATATTCTCTTTGTATTTTTTTTTTCATCTGAAAGATTTTAAGATTTTTTTTCTGAAATTTCAACATAAAGACTCCTCTAGCGTGCAGTAGGTTTTCTTACTGAAAAAGTGAGGTATTTTTATCTCGGATAGAGTATCATAAGAATCAGGCGTTTTAAAAATTGTGACCGTTCACTGAAAAACTAAAGGCAAACTAAGATAGCCTATAATATAATGTTTCAAAAAATTATCACGATAGTGGTGTACTTATATAGATAACGTCACATATTTTTTATGAAACGCTTCCACTCCACTTCGCTTTGATACAAAATAGAGCTATCTTATTGGTTATAAATGACGTCAATCTTAGATTTATCCAATAAAGTCGCTTTGTTGTTTTCGGTAAGATTTTGACTTTTAATGAGAACGCGTAGTCTCTGAAACAACGACCCCTTGTCAGCCTGCAAACGAGTATATCGGTTAAAAGTGGAGAGTAGCGTGTTCAAAAATTACTATCACTTGGAGATCGACAACAAAAAGGATTTACCAAAAACTTCATTTTTTGATGATCCAATTTTCCTTCATGAATTTTGCAAAACTTACTTCTCTGGACAAAAATTTTCTTCAAGCGACATTACAATCGTTGTTATGCAGTAGAACGTAACCGCTCGCTGCATCAAAACCGATACCTTCGTTCACCATTCATGGAAAATAAACGTATGTGGTCGATTGACCTCTATTTAAATCTCCAATTTAAGTGTCCTCTATGTGACATATAATAAATAACCAAGGTTGAAGAAGAACCAACTTTAATTACTAGTAGGGGGAAATTTGTAAAATCGCTCGATTTTTTTAGTCAAAGCACTTGTTATACATTTTTGGAAAGCTAAGGGGTAGGGGAATCAAAATAACTTGGGTGCCAATTTTTTTTCGGACACTTTGGTGTGATTTTCGGACAAATACGACGGTCTCAGGCAAAAATCATAGGGTGAAAAATTAATGAAAATTTTAGCTTGAGAAAACGGAGACCTGTTGTATATTTTTGGAAAGCTCTCAAAAAATTAAGATTAGTGATATATTGCGAGTATAGGTGATTTCTTTACCTAACTCGAGATATTAATCCTTAAAAACAGTGTTTTTCAGTGTTTTTCAGCCAGAAACAGCTGTTTGACCAGTTTTAGGGCTTTCGGAAGCTCAATATATATCACACCAAAGTGTCCGAAAAAAAAATGGCACCCAAGTTATTTTGATTCCCCTACCCCTTAGCTTTCCAAAAATGTATAACAAGTGCTTTGACTAAAAAAGTCGAGCGACCTCAAAAAAACGAACAAATTTCCCCCTACTATACAGAAAATCCTTGCTAATAGCAGAGTTTCTGCAATATTTTATCACAGAACTCTAAAATACAGACTGGAATGGGTATTTGACCTTTTTGTGCCTGGAAGAGATTGCAATGTGAGATTGTTGCCTTCCATTCTAGTCTTTACTATAGAGTTCGGTAACCTTTATACTTTCTATAAAGCTTGCAATTACAATTTTTCCTCATGTAAAACCTTGTTCATTTTTCTTCTTCTTTTTTCATTTTTCACTTCTACACTTTAACTGACTTATCATTTCTGACAAAGGTGGAATTACATTTCCATAGGGGGATATCATGTTTGAAAGCTTCACGCGGATTTCCAAGGGTATTAGTTAACCGCAAACAATAGGAGAAAAACCTTTTTCTCAAGCTTTTGGGAAAAGGAAAAGTTATCATACGCTTTTTTTATAAGAACAATTTTATAAGAAAATAAAAATGAAAATCGGCCAAAACCTGAGAACAAATTAAGAAGAATCTGAGCCTCAGATTTCAGAAATTACTAAGACAGTACGTTACCTATATGTAATACGCACTTGATTTCACACTAAGACAGTACTGATTTTAACAGATTTTAACTAAAGAAACTTAAAAGTATTAAGAACATCATAAGAACGAAAATTTCAAAAAAATTAACAGCCCAGCCTGAGCCAAAACTACTGGTTCTTATGAAAAAAGCGTATATTATAATGTTAACACGAGAAATTTCTCAGCTTTAAGCTATCTTTATCGATTAAGCTTTAAAGGTGGTATTTGCTGTAACAAGGAACTTTACTTTAACAAAGAAAATTTCAGCAGATGCGGCGTGGATTATTCATGATATGCACCATTGCAATGTCTTCCATTCCGCCCAATAGCTGATTGCTTGAAAGTGACGTATTGACTGATTTTACGTCACTTACGACCAATGAGCTGTTGGGTCCATGATGTAATGTCAGAAGACATTGCAGTGGTGCATATCATGAATACAGTGCTAAAAGAAGACATTTAACGAGATTTACTAATTTCCATTAAGAAAGACTGCGACCGCAGTTAGGAGGCGGCCCGAAGGCTCCTCTTTCGATAGCTATCTACCCGAAGGTAGGGGAGGGTGGGGAGGGTGCCATTCTTTCTCCCTGGCTTGATTGAGAATAACTTAAAAACAAGGGAAAAGACAGAAAAGATCATTCGAGAATAAAAAAGACTCGAGTGAGTGAAAAAACGTTCGGAATCAATCAGTGATTTTGACAACTCAGGCTTAATGGAAAATTTGGTCTTCTTAAATTTTGACAGATTTTTTTTTTCTGGGAGACGTGACTTTCAAGAAAGAGAGCTGTAGTTTTTCCATAACTGGAAAAAAGGGAAATTTTTTTCTTGATTTATGAAGGCTCCTTTACGAACTTTTGATTGACACATATACTAGGTTAACAGTTAGAAGGAAACCTTCATCGCGTACCAAATTCTAAAATTGATGCTAGTTTATTTATATGACACGTGTCTAGTATGTTAATAAATACACCTTTTCGACCGTAGGTGCCACAATTGCCGCGTGGGCATTTTTTGCCCGTCTTACTGTCTTTTTTTCGCACTTATAGACAATAGGAAAAGGTATAAAAGAAGGATTGGATCGAGTTTAGGGAGATAATTAAATAACTAAGTGGCACGCCCCTGACCGACTACGGTCGATAAGGTGTATTTTTGGACATGATACCGATAAGTGAATTCAAATCAAGAACGATTGTCACAATTTCTGTTACAAATAACTCCAAGTTCGTACCATTGAGCTTAAAGCCCCTAAGGGACTAGAGAAGGAGTTTTAGAGGAATCTTCAACCTTTCTCAGGCAAGAAGAAATCAATTGCATCTAGCCCTTTCTTCAAAATCTGGCGATAGGTTATTTCAACATGGCGTTTGTGTGAAAACCACACGGTTCACACATTTTCGATGGGAAATAAGTGGCTTCATTTCCCATCCAAGACTTTCAGATCTAGAAATCAATGGTTGGTATAATCTTTACAAGTTACCTGATTTTCTTGGAGGTGTTTTCTTATTTTAGAAATTAAGAACTTACATTTGTCTTTTTCCTTCTTGGTCTTTTTGTATTCTTTACGACTAATCCAAATTCCAACATTTTGTCTTTTGAAGTTTCAATAATATCCTTTTCTAACAGAATTATTTCTCGTTGGAGCAAATTATCTCAATACTTAAACTTTGTCCCAAAAGGTTAGTGCAGGCACAACGCAACGGGTACGGCAGGTACCAGATTTTCACCAAAAAAAAATGGAAATTTCCTTATTCGCCGTACCAGATGTAAAAAGCCGTCGTGCCTGTAGTGTACACTTTGAACTTTTTAACAATCCTCTAATTTTTAAGAAACACGATACAAGTAAAATTGTGTTACTAAAAATGCTAACATACACTCAAGAAATGCCTTGAAAATTAGTCACATAAGTTGCTCTTTAAGCACCAATCAGTTTTGATAAAAAGTATAAGCTGTGTTTCAAAAATGAAAATCAGACAGTTTGAACATCAACAACAAACATGACAATAGGAAAGCTTTCTTTTGTTTTGAAAAAAAATAGTGAGACATCAAAAGTTTCAAATAAATAATGTAGATCAAAATTAGTGTATACTTTTTTCGTCGAATTATACTTATTATTTTGAAATGAGAATTCTGGCAAGAAATAGCATTGCGAAATTATGGGTGATTTTTTACACTATCTTATTTTTTTCAACAAATCAGCGAAATTAAGTTGCGCGAAACACGACTATTTTCATGATTTAAAAAAACACCTATAAAATTGGTCTTTTTATGGCAAAATAGGCCATATTTTAAACAAATAATCATCTCAACCGTGAAATTAAATTCGGCGAAATTTCCGATTTTTGAGCTGTAAACCGCGAAATTGAATTCCACGAAAGTTTCTCCCCTTAAAGTATGACTTATTTGTTGAACTTTTCATATGATATTTTATTTACGCTTTTTCAGGTTTTCTAAGTTGCATAAATGCTGCTGTCATGAGAAGACGATTTTGACAATCAATCATCGCCGTCTCCTTAAAATCGAACATTTTCCACTAAGGTACTTGTTGACTTTTTGGACCTACCCCGGTGGGGTAGAGGTCCTATAAATTAACCGATGTCCGTCCGTCTGTCCGTCCGTCCGTCCGTTCGTCCGTCTGTTACCAGCTTTTCTCAGGATTGGCTCATTAGTTTTTTCTGATTTTTGGCACAATGATGCAAAATGGCAATGCCCAAAATGTGACGGAGCCAGATTTTCGAAAAAAAATCATTTCCGGCCGAAAATGCCGGAAATATGCCGGAAAAACCGTTTTTTTGGCATTTTCTCAAGATTTCATCATTAGTTTTTTCTGATTTTTTGCACAAAGATGCGTATTAGCAATGCCCAAAACTTGGCCGAGTCCGATTTTTGAGAAAAAATCTTTTCCGGTCGAAAATGCCGGAAATATGCCGGAAATCGTCGTTTTTGCAGATTTTCATCGGACTTTTTCCTTATATTTCGTTGTTTTTTCACACAAAAACATTATTAATAGCAATGTCCACGAACAAGCATGATTCAATTGTCAATAAAACTGTTATTTGAAGCCGGAACTTTCTAAAAATCGCCGGAACAGCCGATTTTCGCCGGAAAAACGGTATTTCTTGAATTTCTCGAGCTGTACTTTATATTTTTTCATGAAATTTTGCACACTGATGCAAAAAAATGTCAATACCTAAATTGTGACGAAGCCAGATTTTCGAAAAAAATTCATTTCCGGCTGAAAATGCCGGAAATAGGCCGGAAATCGCCATTTTTCTAGATTTTCATCGGACTTTTTCCTTATAATTGGTTGTTTTTTCATTCAAAAACATTATTAATAGCAATGCCCACCATCAAGCATGTTTCAATTTTCAATAAAACTGATTTTTGAAGCCGGAACTATTTTAAAAGTCGCCGGAACAACCTATTTTCACCGGAAAGACAGTATTTCTTGAATTTCTCGAGCTGTACTTTATATTTTTTTATGAAATTTTACACACTGACGCAATATGACAATATCTAAAATGTGACGGAGCCCGATATTCGAAAAACATTTTTTTCCAGCCGAAAATACCGGAAATATGCCGGAAAAACCGGTTTTTTGACATTTTCTCGAATTTTTATTTTTAGTTTTTTCTGATTTTTTGCAGAAAGATGCGTATTCGCAATGCTCAAAAAATGGCCGAGTTCAATTTTTGAGAAAAAATTTTTTCCGGTCGAAAATTCCGGAAATCGCCGTTTTTGCAGATTTTCATTGTTTTTTTTCCTTATATTTCTATGTTTTTCACACAAAAACATTATTGATAACAACATCAAGCATGATTCAATTGTCAATAAAACTGATTTTTGCGACCAGAACTTTCTATTTATTTTTTCCCTACAACCCTTCCCTCTCCCCCTACCATCAATCAATGATGAATTTTTTTTCATTTTTCTTCTTGCATTGCTATCTAACTTTCATCATCAGGTAGGTCCATTCAGCATCTAGCTTGTTACATTTGCCTTCAGGTTCCAAATTCGCTTCCAACAAGTTGTTTTTTTTGTGCACCCTCAATCTCGTCCTCGTGTATTCCAGGCTTTATTTACGTTACTGGTAGACACCAGAGAATATTATCTGACACTATATCAGTAAACATTAAAAAGCTGATAATACGCAGGGAACGAGGTTAGTACACCCAGACCACCATCTAGTGCAATCAGCGGCGCGACAGATGACCTCATTACGAGTGTCAATCTACGTGGGGCTCAAACACGCAACAATAAAACTCGTCATCCAAAAAAAAAAAAATAAAGACAAAGATTATAATACCTTATCCTTTCCCACTACTTTATGGACAAAACTTTTTGCCAATCTCAATGCTGTTGGATCTTTCTTTCTATTATTCATTGCCGAAATACGTCGCTCGGCGGACGCAAGAGCTGTAGCAGCGGCCGCGACTGAATATCGATTTTCTCGAAGTGTTTCACGCCTTATACTTCTTCGTTGGAAAGGTGTTTCTGAGTCGTTTTCTTTTGCCTCCTCGGCCTCCTCCTCGCACTCCGATTCACTTGAGCTACTCGATGTTAAAGTTAAATCGATCATATCATCCGAATCGTCATTATCGATAAAATCGAAACAACTCTCCTTAATCGGAGATGAAATAAATCGACGTAACTCGCGACTCATTAAAGGTGATAGATAGTTTTTGCCTCGCTCAAACCCTGATAATGGATAAGAAGCAGGCACTCCTTTGTTTGTATCATCGAGCAAATGTTCGGTCTCGTCGTGTTTTCCAGGTTCATCGTCGTCCCGCTGATTTTCGTATGCGGAAATTTGGATGTCGGGTAAGGGAATCATGATTAACGACTTTTGATTGGATGTTTTTTTCGTCAGAACAGAATTTGATTGGTTGAACTCATTGTTCTCATTTAGTCACGTGGTTGTATTACATAACCCAATCGTTCAAGTTGTTTTAAATTTTATTTGTTTAGGTGTTGTTTTTAAAGATTATGCTATAACGAGATTAAGATATTTAAAATTTAAGATTTAGAATTATGTTAAATTTCAAATTATTTAGTTCAAAATTTAAGTAGATAAGGTTTTAAAAGGTTTTAATGGGTAATTTTCAACAATAGCTGTCTAAACAATGGTATTAAGTAAGGCAATTCAACTACGTAAACGACTCTACATTACTTTAATGGGATAAATTTTCGCGGGGATTAAATTTCGCAGATTTCGCGGATTTGGGTGTCATCCGCAAAATTAAGTCCCAAAGGGAATTTGAGAAGGTCTTGTTCGCGAAATACTTTTAGACAAAACTCACAAAACGCCAAAAATCACTTTTTAAATGTTTACTGGAATCAAAAAAGCGCTAACAATGTGTATTTCAACAACCAACATGCATGATTTGATAATAAAAGGCACAACATCGTGAAAACATTGTCTTCCAATACTGCCATCCATGAAACTAAGTCACCCCAAAAATTTAATCCTCGTGAAAGTTTATCCCATTAAAGTAATACCATTACCACCACAAACAAAGTAACCAAAGTAAAACAAATTTTCAGGATCACATTTTGATCCACAATCCAAACAAAGTTTTGATTTTATCAATCGGCAGTATTTTCGAAAAAAGAAGATATTATACTATTTTATTGTAATGAAGAAAAAAGATGTGGCAAAATTTATGCAGTTAAACCAACTTGTTTTTGTCTTTGAAACTGAGTTGAAAACCCGCGTTTGTGAAACAACTTATTCATAACTCCCTTTATCACCATACGCAACCTGGATTTATTTTTATACCCTTTCAAAAAGTTCGCCTACGTTAAAATATACAACAAAATCGTTCGAATCAATATTATAATATCAAAAGCAGTAAACTGAATATTCAATATTCATTGAGGGCAATCATATATATTCAGATCATAATATCTTATAAATATATAGGATTACTTCAAAAGAAGATGAATTTTAATTATGGATTTGTTCAATTTGATTAATCTTCTTCTTCGACTTTTTATGACATGAATCACAGGAAAAGAGCAACCACTGCTTAAAGACTTTTGCATAGCAAGGAAAGTCAAAAAAGAGAAGGGAATCGCTGTTAAGTTGATGTAATATTGAAAGAGGTGTATGTCTGAATGTCAAAAACTCTTTCAAAATTTCAAAATTCCTCCTGGGCAGGGGTAGGCCGATGTAAAAACGATAGGGTTTGCGTGCTTAGCCTTAGGTGTGTTGACAATATCTAACACACACCAAAATATAGATCCTTTCAATTCCTAAGCTTCTGAAACCTTATGCTCCTCTGAAGTATTTGTAGACAATTTGAAGACGCGCTTATTGATATAAAAACTAACTAAGGTGAAAGTGACCCTAAAAAGTGACCCTCAATGGGACTGATATTCCAAAATTTTGTCAAATTTTCTACTTTTTCCTCAAATATTCCTAAAAAGGCCCCTATGAGGGACTGATTTTTTTCTATTTTGCTGTTTTTGCGACCCTACCTGGGACTCGTGGAGGTTAAAAAAGGTACCCTGACCAGCAGTGCATCCCCGTAACCCATTTTTCCCTAGTAAATATAGCAAATATTTACCAAAAACCAACCCTTTTATGCACTTAATACAAGTCTGTAACTGTTTTTGACAAAATTCGAAAAAAAATACTTCGCCCATTGTAGAATACATATAATACCCGCATGACTGGTTGGATCATACAATGGAACAAAAACAAACATCAATCATAAAGTTTCAAATCATTAAAACCCGACTATATGCACGACCTTTTGAAATGTTCATAGCAATCTGCTTAATTTTTCTTCAATCCAAGAAAAAATCTTGTTGACAGGAAAAAAAAATACAAAACATAAAATCAAAACATGTTGGTTTTATGCCACGTTTCCTTGTCAAAGCAGGAAAATCTCCTCGTGAAATATATTTTTGTATGTGTGCACTTGTACCTGTTCATATGATTTTATCAAAAACCAATAATAAAGTGCAATAATGGGCTTTTCCAGAAAAAAATTTGAATGTGGGGAGTGGAGGATATAACATTTCTTGGAAAATTTACCCCCGGACATTGTGACTTTTGACTCCCCCGGACAGCAGGTCTAACCCCTCGGACAATCATCAGTTGACCCCTGGACATGCTAAATTTCCCTCAAACAGGGCAAAATCCCCTTACTATACTTGTCAGATGGTTAGCGGTTAATTCCAAATCGCCAAGTTTCTTAACAACTGGAAGCCGTTGGATCATAAAATGGCTTCTTAAAATGGAATACAAAAGCCTCGATTATGATTAACTATGCCTAAAACAGCCAAAGAAGTACAAAAGCCTCGATTATGATTAACTATGCCTAAAACAGCCAAAGAAGTTCCCTGAAATCGGTTCATACTAACAAATTTTCTAAAAACAGAAATTTCTCAAATAATAATGATGCCCTGAAGGCTACCGTTAAGAATAATTTTTAAGCGAATGGAATTTCTTTGTTCAATCATTGATATGCAATTCCAAGTTTTGAAAAAGAAATTGAGTAATAGGTAATAGTTATTACACGGTACAGAGTACAATATGGGTAATGTTTTTCGCTTTCAGAATTTTCGTCATATTTATATATAGAAATATACAATGTATAGCAATGTGCCCTCCCGGTTATTACCATAATGGCTTTATGGCAACTCCTGAACTTGGGCACAGGATGTACGGTTTTATAGAAATATAGAAAACTCTGAACGAGAAAAATATATCCAATATTGTACGAGTGCAAAAGTGTGATAACTGGTTTACCATCAACTTGAAAAATATTAACAAACTTTTCTCCCTCCATTTGTGTCTCGTTTTCTTTGTTCTGTATTTTGGTGAAATCAACATCAAAACATTTGAAAATGATTCGAATGCTCATTAAAAGATACACCAATACAGCCCAAAATACGATCTCTCGCTTACCAGACCCCTTTTTTGAACGTGGTCTTGTATTTGTACGTACGATGTATGAAATACAGCATTTATGTACGCGTTTTTAGCGTTTTTAGCCAATCAGATTGCTTATATTTTTCGTGTCGATGATAATAGGTCATAAAAAGTGACATAAATTTTGAGGATTTTCATTTATACAAATCATGTACCGCTTTTTTCCGGACACACTGTATGGTAAATTCTTCACACCCACAAACCAACCATATAACCTAAGCATTATACCATCGCCAAGTAGATATATGTACTCATAACAAACAACCTTGCGTTTATATGTATTTCAATATTTCAGATTTTCATCCCAAAAAATCAACAAGTGCAGAAAACGAGGAGGAAAAAGCACAAGAGAGATAAAAAGTTCAAAAAAAAAGATAAAGATATGAAGCAAGAACTTTCAATCTCCTCTCAAATAATTTGAAAGTTCTCGCTAAAAATCTTCCTTCTTCCCTCTATCTTCAATTTTAGTACCGCGAAGTTAATCTTTAAAACAGGACTCCTTTTTCCCTTCTCGACTTCACCCCTCTCTTTTTATTACCTTCAAAAACTCAACGATACAAATAAGTAAGTCAAAAAAAAACTCCAATTAGGAAATATGGCCTATTTTTACAAGATGGCTAATTTCGTTTTTATCTCTCTGAATGAACTCTTTTTCGTTTTCCCGGAGACGAACGAAAGGGCTTTCTCCATCTCTCTACTTCCTACTTATCTGAAATTTTAACAAAAATCTTTAAATAACAATGCAACAAACTTCAATTTAACACTTTTACTTTAAGGAAACTAATTTTGGCGAATTTCGACAAAAGATTATCAAAATTAGTTCTGATCAAAATGCAAATAATTGTCACTTTGCCGAAATTGGGTCTCGCCAAAATTCTTGAAATCTAATTTCAAATTTTTGCCAAAAAAACGCTCATCTTTAGACAAAAAAGAACTGGTTTACCCTCCCATGTGCCAAATATTACGTAATTCGCCAAAATACTCGGTAGATTCAAATATTTTAAAGATGCTACTTACCAAAATTAGTTCCCCTATATTCCCCGATTTACTCTAAGCAAAACACGAATAAACTTTTAAGGGAAAATTTTTGGAGAATTAGATATTTTCTAAACATTTTGGACAATTCAATAACGATTTAGGTCCAAAATATAGAAAATTGCGACTTTTCTTTCATTTGTGAACCCATTCAAAGATTGGTTTGTTTTCGTAACGCTTAGAGAGAATTTCGAGAAGAAGGTATCTTTTGTACGCATACATACCCAGTACCTTTTTCGCCTAAAAGTGCCCCCATGAAACACACCAGATTTTTATGTATACAAGGAAACGTGAACTTAAGCATTCAAGCTGAGGAGAATTAAAAGCTAAATATTCATGATATGCACCATTGCAATGTTTTCCACGGACCCAACAGCTGATTGGTTGAAAGCTACCTGTATTGACTGATTTTACATCACTTACAGCCAATCAGCTAATGGGTCCGTGATGTAAACGTCAGAAGAAAAGAAAAACCCCAGTCTCGTCCCTAGGGTAGAATTGACTTTTCTACTCATCAAAACACAAGCTGATTAAAACACCGTTATCCTTTTGAGTTAAGGACGGTGATAAAAACTTATCTGCTGTATGCTTGGATAGATTGCAGGGTCTTCCAAACCCAATGATATGGTCTGAAGCACGGTGTTTTTTTATTTACGAAGAAAACAGGGTCAAACAAACAACAAACAAATACAAAAAAAACAGGGAAGAAAAAAACATTACATTAAAGCCTTTTATTCAAATAATGATTAAATTTTCCCTTTGTTAGTCCCTACGAGCCCCTACATAACCACGTCATTCTCATGTAAAATTTCATTTAAAAATCTTCGACTTTTCCGAGAGAAAATACAAGAAAGTTGAAATGATTTAATGAATTAAGGATAACAATTTGAATAATTTATGTTGGAGTTCAAAATGAAAAGGCATGTAAAATTTAAATCGAAAAATGACAAATTTTCAATGCGTGAAAAAACACTCTGTAAACTCATTAGAAAGTTAATTTATCTAACATGTGTTGCTATGGTTACTCAATACAATTCTTCCATATATATGTTTAAACATTGTTAAATATTGAATATTTATGCATAGTGGGGTAGTTTCAAGTCAAAAGGTTACGAAATATTAAATACTTTGTTTGTAGAATACAACCTTCGTGAGAATGCTAGGTTTTCTGAGCAGGGCTCTCCTAGACTGCCCAGTTGTCTGATACGAAAAAATGTTTGGTGAGAACTAAATTACGCCCCTGTCTCACAGCTCCGGTGGGGTTTTTTCTCAGTGGGGATAAAAGTTCCTATTATAATTCCAATGGGGATAGAAATTTCCTATTATAATTCCAATGGGGATAGAAATTCCTTTGTTCCAATGTTAAAAAATTCAATTGCAATGGTTTTGAAGTGCACTTTTTAAACATTGAATTCCGAATGGGGATGAAATAAAAGTTATTTCCAAGTGGGGCTGAAATTCTAAGGTATTTTCCCACCGAGGACGAAGTTTTTGTCAATCTTTCCAGTGGGACTGGGCTCCCGGCGGTATTAAATTTGCAGAATTTGCATGGCCACGCCACTTAAAACGTTCCTCACCAGAATTCATCAGTTTTTTTGTAATTTTCTGAAAGCTGTATATTGTAGAGACCTACAATCTTGGCCCATAATATTTGGCACAAATTCTGCAAAAATTTTAAAAACCTCAATTAGTTTGGTGCCTTAAATAAGGGTTTGAAAGTATAGTGTTTTAACTCAGAGTCTTAGCATGCTTAGAATCTATGGCCCATATACATATGTGGAATTATTTTTACTTTATGTAGCGTATAATCAAGGCCTAAAGACTTGAAGTGCTGTCTCGGAAATTGAATGACAAAATTTGGTTGGTTGATTGGCTGCTGCACGTTTGGGAATCGGTCATTTTGTTTCATTCCAAGTTTTAATTAATTGTTTAAGGATCTTGAACTTGATTCAGGTAAATCTCATCCTTGTTGTTTCAAATACATCATGTACACGTTTTTTTTTATATAAGTAACACGTTTATAAGGAACTCCAGGCTGAAAATGGTAAAAGAATAAGGAATTGTTTAGGAACTGCTCAGGCTCAGAATAAGAAAACAAGTTTTAAGGAACAGTAAGAGATGGTTATCCAAACTTAGCAGCTATGTAAATAAGGAACTCGATAAGGAACTTTGAGGCTGAAATTCTCTGTAAAAATAAGGAACTCCAGGCTCAGAGCAAAGCTAAGGTTCCTTATAAAAAAAAACGTGTAAATGATAACCTGAGATCAGACTGTGACTGTTTTCTGCACACCACGCTGAAGCTCTAAAGGGATGTCTGAAAACATAACAATCTGACGAATATGCAATCTCGAAATCGTAAGGACCGCGTTCGTCTAAAAGGACAAGGAATGACAACAAAGTTGCGCCGTATCGGTTTTTGACTTTCTGGCACACACCAAAATTCTTCTTGTAGAATTTTCCGCGGGAGGACTATTTTCCTCAGATGCTTAATTTTCAAGCGTCTTCAGAGGTTTACCGTGCGCGTAAAAAAATTATGAGCAACTGTTGTCAGGTTAATAGATGACTGATGTTGTTTTTTCTGAAAGCTTGATTTCCTAGTGTGACTAACTGTTATATTACTCCTCTTAAAGGTTTTGTTTTTGAATAGGAGTGATATCGTTTGCCTACTTATCATTTAACTTTTTAAGCTTTTTGGACCTACCTAAGGTAGTCCTTTAAATTAACCCTTGTCCGTTCGTTCGTTCGTCCGTTCGTTCGTCCGTTCGTTCGTCTGTTGCCAGCTTTTCTCAGGATTGGCTCATTAGTTTTTTCTGATTTTTGGCACAATGATGCAAAATGGCAATGCCCAAAATGTGACGGAGCCCGATTTTGGGAAAAAAATTTTCTCCGGCCAAAAATGCCGGAAATATGCCGGAAAAACTGGTTTTTTGGCATTTTCTCGAGATTTTATCATTAGTTTTTTCTGATTTTTTGCTCAAAGATACGTATTAACAATGCCCAAAACATGGCCGAGTCCGATTTTTGAGAAAAAATTTTTTCCGGCTTAAAATGCCGGAAATATGCCGGAAATCGCTGTTTTTGCAGATTTTCATTGGCCTTTTTCCTTATAATTGATTGTTTTTTCATTCAAAAACATTATTAATAGCAATGCCCACCATCAAGCATGTTTTAATTTTCAATAAAATTGATTTTTGAAGCCGGAACTATTTAAAAATCGCCGGAACAACCTATTTTCGCCGGAAATACAGTATTTCTTGAATTTCTCGAGCTGTACTTTACATTTTTTTATGAAATTTTGCACATTGATGCAAAATGACAATACCTAAAATATGACGGAGCCTGATTTTCGAAAAACATTTTTTTCCGGCCGAAATGCCGGAAATATGCCGGAAAAACCGTTTTTTTGGCAATTTCTCGAGATTTCATCATTAGTTTTTTCTGATTTTTTGCACATAGATGCGTAATAGCAATGCCCAAAACATGGCTGAGTTCGATTTTTGAGAAAAGTTCTATTCTTGCCGAAAATGCCAGAAATATACCGGAAATCGCCGTTTTTGCAGATTTTCATTGGACTTTTTCCTATTATTTCTTTGTTTTTTCACGCAAAATTATTATTGATAACAATGCCAACCATCAAGCATGGTTCAATTGTCAATAAAACTGATTTTTGATGCCGGACTTTCTAAAAATCGCCGGAACAGCCGAATATCGCCGGAAAAACGATTTTTCTTGAATTTCTCGAGCTGTACTTTATTTTTTCATGAAATTTTGCAGACTGATGAAAATGGCAATACCTAAAATGTGACGGAGCCTGATTTTTGAAGTAAAACAATTTCGGCCAAAAATGCCGATAATATGCCGTCAAAACCGGTTTGTTGCCATTTTCTCGAGATTTCATTAATCGTTTTTCCCGATTTTTGCATGAAGATGTGTATCAGCAATGCCCTAAGTGTGGCCGATTCGGATTTTTGAGAATCTTGTCATGCCGGAAGTGTGCCGGAAATCGCCGTTTTTGCAGATTTGAATTGGGCTTTTTCCATATATTTCTTTGTTTTTTCACTTAAAAAAATTATTGATAACAATGACACCATCAAGCATGATTCAATTGTCAACAAAACCTTTGCAAATTTGCAACTGGAACTTTCTATTTCTTTTTTCCCTAAACCCCTCCCCCCCCCCATCAAATATCAATGATAAAATTTAATGCATTTTTGCTAACTGCTATATTTTCTAAATGATTGTTTTTCTCCTTATTGCTATCTAAGTTTCATCATCAGGTAGGTCCATTCAGCATATTGCTTGTTGATATTAAATTGACACGGATGTCGAGCAAGATTAGTCAGAAAGAGGAAATAAAATATTTTGCTTATATCAGCACAATATAATAATAGGCAGACACTGTCCTGATATGAAACATGTGTCTGATATGAAACGGGAACACTTATGATATTTTGAAAATAAAATCTTTAGTATGTAACTAGCATAACATCTGATCACCCTTCACATCAAATATACCAATAAAAGTCTCATCTTTTTAAACTAGTTAACACCCTGTGATGGTAGTGTTATTTAATAGCTATCACACGGTACCGAGTACAATATGGGATATAGTTGTCGAGTTCAGATTTTTCGTCACATTTTTCGTGATAACTGGTTTATTATCAACTTGAAACTATCAACAAACTTTTCTCTCTCCATTTGTGTCTCTTCTTTCTTCTTTGTTTTGTTTTTCTCTTCCAATAGTTATTTCTTTCACTTTTATTTAGATGAAATTAACATCAAAACATTCGAATGAATCGAATGGTCATTAAAAAGATCAAAACATTCTTTTCATAGACTCTTTTGATAAGTTGTTGTGTATTGGAAGCGAAGAGAAAACCTTTCTGATCATAAAATTGTACAAAATATGATCTCTCGCTTACTAGACCCCTTTTGAACACGGTCTTGTATTTGTACGGTACAATATGAAATACAGCATTTATGTACGCGTTTTCAGCCAATCAAATTGCTCATATTTTTCATGTGGATGATAAAAGAATAAATTATTTTAATGAAAATTTCCCCTCAAAAAACAGTATTCAAGTTTCTCCTTCTGACCCAAAATTCAGTTAGTCAATTCAGAAATGCAGTAGTCGGCAGATAGGCAAACCTGGAAGAAAAGTTACGTAATTTTATCGAGTTGTAAAACACTAGAAATAGCAACAACCAATTATAAAACAGAACACGTAAAATGTTACCTCGTCACTAGGTCTTGTACGTCTTCTTTTCGAGCCAATCAGAAATCGTCGTTGTTTAAATGGGCGCATGCGCGGGTCATTAGTTGACATGTGACTTGAAATAGACGAAGAACGTCCGCGCGGTGAATCATCTCTCGCGTGAAGTAAGCGTGGACTAGCAGGCATTGTTGCACTGCGTTCACGATAATCAATCTCAAGTTCATGATTAGTGTTTGGTGTAGTTGCACTACGTTGTCGATACCGATTTTCGATAACCAGTGAATTATCTTTAATAACATCCGTGAAAATGATGTCGGGCGCCACTTTAAGTTTTTCGTTTTTGTTATGATCTAAGTGTCTGAAATCGGCATCGTTTAACGATTGGCTTAACATTGAGTCAGTGCTTCGTCTTCGTTTTCGTGGATATGTGGTAGTGCTTATGAAATGATTCTTCTTCAATATCAAATTCTCATCTCTCATGATCATATGGTTTTTATTGTGTTTTTATGTCAATTCATTATCTACAAATAAAGGAATTTCTATCGGTGAAACATACACATATACCTTTAAAGAGGCCCTGCTTCAATTTACTCAATCACGCAATTCATGAATTTCTGTTCACGTAAAGTTTCCAATTCTGCGTAGCCTTTTAACATTTTTCACGCATCCACGCAAGTAAAAAAGCCATTCATGCATTCACGCAAACCGCTGGGGGGGGGGGCTTTAAGCTTTTAAGATTGAGGATATGGAAAAGATTTTCAATAAGATGACAGAGAATTTTGAAGTCTATCGGGGAGCCTATGAACCTTTGCGCCAAAACAGCAAAAGTAGTTAGGTTCAAGTTTCCAGGACAAAATGACGTCAAATTTCCAAAGCCACCATCGACCGATTGTATTTTGACGTCATTCAGCCCATGTAGACACGAACCCAATTCCCTTATGGCAAAAATGTTGCGTCGTGTACAAAACACAGTATATTGATTGATGATTGGCTTCTCTTTAACAGAGGGCACCACCCAGTTGGCACACAACGTTATTTAAACGTTTATTTAATGTTCACAACGTCCGTATAACGTTATATGAACGTTGAAACAATGACGTTGTGTGTCAGTTACACAGGTCCTATTTGAGCAGTTTAGGGGTAGTCACGTTAGAACTATCACGCTGTAGTTTTTTGTTGCTCGCCAGCTTATGATACACTGATGCGCAGTTTTTATGATCAAGTGCGTTAATCCGGCTCTCACTCACTTCCACCTCATCCACGTGAAATGGGGTTTGGTGAACTCCATCCCCTAGCACAGTCACCGGCATGTTTTTTCTGTTATTATGTTCTACAGGGTGTCCTGGAAAAAGTCCTGTTTTAGAACACTACTACTTGTAGAAATATTTTAGTATGTGCGTGTCTAACTTCTTTCTTTAACGCAACACAGTAATTAACACTTAACTCTGGTTACAATTATACATCAAAGCATTAATCTTATAAACATGATTAAAATCAATTTTGTAACAAAACATTTTTGTGCACGTCTCATTCCAACAAAGTAAAAAGTAAATGTAGTAAAACACGTAAATACTGATTTTTGACATAGGGGCCGTCCACATAGTACGTACGCACTAAGGAGGGGAGGGGACCTCTCAAAAGCGTATGCTTGCGTACGTTGCGTACAGGGGGAGGGAAGGGGTCAAAGGAAAATGTACGTACGCTGAGAAAATGTTTTCATAGCCCTTTTTTGCTCGTTTTTTTGTTGATTTTTACGCTTCTTATACGCATCAAGGAAAAGAAAAAGTTTCTTGATAAACATTGAGTTTCATGTATGAAATAAAGGTCCGAACCATACGAGTTGAATTCGAAATTTTCTTCAACTGATGGAAGGTGTGAATGAAAAAGTACGTACTTACCAGGGGGGGGTAGCTATTTGCGTACGCTTGCGCACAGGGGGGAGGGGGTATTCGATTTTAATGCGTACGTACTATGTGCATGGCCCCATACACAGAGACAAGCATTTTTCTACTTGTAGTATTGTTCTGACACAGGACCTTTTACGGGGCACCCTGTACAGGGTGTCCCTAATTAAAGCATCGAGTCGAAACACAACTATGAGTAGAAAGTTTTTTGTGCGTGTTCACAAAATTGTATTTTAAGCTCTCCCTCTTTTTTCTTTGTCATTACGATTAATTTATACGTTGTAACTACCTTTTGTAATAAGCCTGTGTGATGGAGAACGTTCTTATATTTTAGCGATAACACACACAAACTTTTCTACTCAATCGCATGTTCAAACTCGATACTTTAATTAGGGACACCCTGTATATAAAGAAAAATTCTCAAAACTCGTCTAAACTTAGCAGAATAATAAAAAGTTCTCTGATCAATCAATGGGTATTCAATTCCCAAGAGGATTGAATATGTTTTTGAGATTGAAATTTTAGTATATAAGTCATAAAATTTGGCATAAATTATGAGGATTTTACTTTTATATAACAATTTGTCCGCTTTGTTCGGAACACTGTATGTAAAGTGACCACGCCATTGCAATAAGCTCCAGACATTTGAGGCCCGACTCAGACTCGGATCGTAGCATTAATCGTGCTGAGCTTAAAATCACGCAGATTTTAGTGCAAGGCTTGATTGTTTTTTTTTTTACCGAAAAAATTTCGCACAGGACACGAGGAGGTATACTAGAATACACAATTATATCAATGCAGTCAAAACATGTGATTACTCGAAAAAGTTTACGTGATTTTAATCCCATGTCACTTGCTTTACAACTTACAGCTGTAAACTTTATTAATGTCAATAAATTCGAACCAATCAGAAATAAATGTCATATAACAAGCACATAAAAATTTCAAGTAAAAGCGTGATTTGTTATGATACGTTTAAGAATTACTTAACTAACTGTTACAACGACATAAAGTCTTCTTCCTTATTCCAAAAAAGAAAATAACCAATAAACTAACCAATTCATCGAATAAAAAAGTAGTTTAACGTGTAAAGGCTTCCAACAAAGTTTCGAAACGACAAATTATGTAAAAAAAATTGAACACCATAACCTCACAGTGAAGTTATAGAGCTTTCTAATTCTTCACTTTTATAAATAATAAGAGGGAATTTTACTTTCCCCTACTTTAAATTTTAAGGAATCAAAATATATTCATCCTTATTACTATCCAATTGCTTTTTTCTCGAAGAAGGAAATATTGCTGTGCTTTTAAAAACATATTGGTTATTTTTCTTCTATAAAACTTAATTCTCGTTCTTATAAAAACTTGTGAAATGAAAACCTTTTTCTTATGGTCCATGTTACAACCCCAAATTTAACGACTGCTTTTTTTGCTGGGTTTTCTCAAATCTAGATTAACCGATTCGAGAGCCCGCTAGTGTTTTTTCTGATGTTTCTGGCCCCATAAGGTCGTAGACACCGACTATATCATGCCAGTTACAGGTACCTTATACATTAAGAATTTTTGACCGTGAAGAAAACTTTGCGGAAAGAATCCATGAATACTGAAAAGCGCTGTTTGTAATTCTCAAAACACATCCCATACAGTGATGTTCCTTGCTTCAACCCACGTTCCGTGAATGATAATTTGCAAAGAGAGGGGTATCCGAAAAAATCAAGAGAGAGTTAGTCTAGAAAGCTAGACGACTAATTCAGACATAATAAAGCAAAAAGTGATGGAGGGAACAATTTTAGTTTATATACAAACAAAATCCCCTAACAATAATCGTATTATCATATAACGCCTATACTACTGTATTACACTTATTGTACTTAAACGACTCGAGTCTAGGAGGGCACGAGAAGGAAGTTATCTTCGCATTTTTGCACATTAAAATAGTCAAATGCACATTTTTTATAAAAACATCCAAAATTATCGAAGCCTTTGGATGTTCTTAACTTTTTGGATTTTAAGCTTAAAAATGTTCTTAACATGTTCTTATTTTCAACATTTTTCATCATTTTTGCTCATTTTCCAAAGAAATCGGGTGCAAAGCCTTAAAATGTTCTTAACTTGTTCTTAACATTTTAGCCATCGGAAGCCGTATGCTCTTATATAGTTTGTTCTTATAAAAGAAACGCGTGTAGTGGTATAGTGGTTATCATCCTTGACTCCCGCCTGGGAGGCCCGAGTTTGATACCCACCGTGTCTCTACGATTCACTTGGCAAGTGAATATACCTTTGGCTGGGTCAACCCATGCCATGTGAGGGGAATTTGGTACCATTACTCTGATACAAGAGTGCCGGTGGATTAGAAGGCTTTGTGACGTGCCATGGCACTCATAAGGTTCGGCCTCGCGTGAGCATCGCTCTCCCAGTGTCGTTCGAGTGTCATGGTATACATGATATATGGTTTAGCAGCTCACGTCTGCCAAGTCGCAGTGTATGTCGGCGCCGTGATTTCTACTCCTTCGTGGGTAGGACCCATCCCGAATGCATTCGGATGGCTCATATCTATCTATCTATCTGTAAAAGAAACGTGTCGTCGAATAATAATTTAGATGAGAATAGCTCTTATCCAACTTTGACTTTGAACGAAACAGCTTTCATCCATAGGAACATTCAAATACCAGTAAGAGTTCAATCTATAAAGATGCTGGCGTCAAAAAATCGAAGATCGGTTAATATAGCTTTTCCTTGGCTGAAACGGAGAGGACTATTGCCTCTCTCACCGTTGATGAAGGCTCGTTAATGTTCTGAGTTGCTGAATCTTTTTTGAAAATATTTCTATCAAAAAGGAAGTTGTCCTGTTATTGCGTCTCGACACTGGCAAAAAAAATATTTCTCTTTAAAATGAAACCAAACTTGGTCTCATATTGAACCGGGTGGACGAACATATCCCAAGGTGAATTTGCAGGGGATATTTTTTTCTTTCTTCCAGGGGGTAAAAAGTTATTCTAAAATTTCCAGGGGGTAAAACACTGACTTTAACTCGTCTACCCTGACTTAAAGGTATGAAAAGAATTTTTCCAAGGGTTATTTTGAAAATTTTGCCACTTTCCAGGGGACATCCACACATTTCTAAGAATCTCTTTTTTTACTTGAAAAGGTTCGTCCACAGCCCAAAGCTCAATAAACTTTCAACTATTTTTTTAAATTATTTTCGAATTGAATCCCTTTGGTCCTATTGGTATTCAAAAGTATTTACAGTCACTAGACCAAGGTGGGCGGCATGAATCTAATCTGAAAGTACCTCCCCCCCCCCATCTTTAAGCTCTAGGACCTATTCTAACAGCGGAGTGACTGAAGTGATTTCGAATAACCCGAAGTGCTGACCCGCAAAAGAGAGGACGGTAAAAAGTGCCGATTTACCGCCGTCCTCAGTTGATCAGCAGCTAGCCGTCTCCATCGCAGAAAAACATACATACATAAACTCTCTATTGATACAGGGGTGTTTGTATCCTGTATTTAGGAATGACATCCCTTCATCATAAATTTTCAACCAAGGCGAAAATATTACAATTCCGGAAACCGGCTGGGTGAAAAAAGAATTTCTGACCCATCTGCAGACTATGGGTTCATGTATATGGTTCATCATAAAGAAAATCAAGTTGACCGTTCAAGCTATCAAACGTCGTTTACCATTCCAGCTTGTAAAAGTTTTGTTCGTTAAAAATAGCAAAAAAAATATTTTCCGGCCGGCTGCATGAGAGCTTTTTTCCTTCACCCGCATTCTGGAAACACTAATTTTTTTTACTTTCGCCCAGAAAACAAAATTTTCCGTCTACTTTTTATCACCAAACCAACCAAAAACCAAAAAAAAAAAATGTCTTTCGATTTGTTTCCTCTGCTACCAAAACGACCCTTGATTAGAAACTAAATGTTAACCTAAACTTCATTGTAGAATGTTTCATTCCTTGAAAATTATTCTTCCATTAGAGCCTTATACAAATATAATGAAGAAATCTTCATGAAAACCAATTGGTACAAAGGTCCCAGAAATCAACACGTCCAGATTCAAATAAAATTCCTCTTTATCTTCAGTAGTGTAATAACTTAAACTATACCGGCAATTTTTATACTTATATGTTTATTAACAAATGTATACTAAAAAGTTTCCCCCTTTTTAGAAATATATCAAATTGTTTCAACTAAGACACTCAAAGCGAAAATTGTAGTACCGTTTCTTTTTTTAGTACATGGTTTAGTTGTGGGTATGTTATAAAAAAATGAAAATTGAAACAGAACTAAAAACCCTATTCTTATTTAAAAAGAAAATGTAAAGAAAAGAGAAATCTCTGACACATCATGAAAAAAATGGATCCCTCCTTTTTATAAATACACGAAGAGGCACGGCCCTAAATTTCCAAAAATCCGTATATAAGAAGATCATTTATTCTAAGTGAGAAATTTCACTTTTCTTGAGCGAAGGATTAACAACATAAGATTTCACTCACTTCTTTCAAATTATATCACGGAGGAAAAGGGAACAAAACAATAAATCTTTAAACTTTTTGAAGCTGGAACTTCTTTCCTAAGCACATCTTTAAGGAAGATTCTTAGATGTGAGCCCCGGGGGGTACTATGGTTGCGAGCTGACGGGGGGGGTGCCGCCCGACTTTCGAACTTTGGACCCTTACCGGGACTAAAAAGGAGAAAACAAAGGAAAATTTTGGGAATTTTAAAACCCTTAGCGGGACAATTTTGACCTATTGGTACCCTCTATTTGCCTAAGAACCCCACCCCGGATGTGAGCCGACGTGAGTAAGCAAACAGACGAAAGATTCCTGTATAAACACTAAGAACTACATCAGTGTCGACATAAGACGTCGATAGCCAAAATATTAAGAACAGTTTAAAGCATTATGGGCTCTAAAATACCCAATTTCTCGGATGCTCTTAATTTTTTGATTTTCATAAGAATTTTCTTTAAAATGTTCTTAATCTCACCATTTTCTAATTGTTTTAGTGCATTCTCCTAAGAAAACGGATGTTTTCAAGTCTGTGAAGCGTGAAAATGTTCTTAGCTTGTTCTTAATAATTTTGTCATGGAAGCCTTATGTTCTTATATAGTTTGTTCTTATAAAAACGCGTACAGCATAAAGATACTAACAAAATGATGAAAATAAAAACACGTTAAGAACATTTTCAGGCTTCAAAGATTTTGGATGTTCTTAAAAAAGAACGTGTATAGCTACGTCAGCAACATAAAACATCATCCATCAAAACATGGTGAACTAAGAAAAATGTGAGTAGGTTCAGGTCTAGACAAAAGACCCGTCTCCTGTATTTTTTAGATCTGATATATACAGAACGAGTACGAGCTGTGAGGCAAAAAATCTACAGTGGGAAATTCGAATTTAGCGCTGTCATTACTTACTAAAATAAAAACCAAATTTCGGAACTTGCGTTTTCTCTAAGAAAGTGTGGCCCTAACCATGCTATATATTTCGCAATCAGTATATAAAATAAAGAAATCATAGCATGGATCTCCAGGCTAGTTCAGGTCTCGATTCATCAACAATAATTTTGAGCTACTGTACCTCTCATAAACAATCTTGTTACTTTGAAAAAAAAAGACAACTTCGTTCACTAGAAACGTTCTGTTTCAACACTTTCATCGATAAACGTTCCCTTATCAGACTGAATTTCTCTTTATGCTGATTGGTCTTTATCTAAAGTCTGGAAGATTGAAAATAAAAAGGTATTTAGACATAACAGGCAAATTAATCAATTCTGATGAATTTTTTCTGGTGACGACTTTTTCATTGGTTTGTGAAACATGGACCAATCGGTTCATTTTAAAAACTTTTTAGATTTCAAATGAAATGCAATGCAACACTTTGTCTTTCTTCAGACACGACAACATCCCGGACAGGGGCCGCGGCTCCAATTTGAAATGGATAGGGCCACGATATACAAACCGCCATTGTTGGGGCCGACGGGCTAAAATTTTTGAATTTTAGCACTTCTAGATCGCCTAAAACAGGTCTGTTTTGTGGTTACTAAACAGACTTTTGCTTGATTAATAAATTTTCTTTTTGCCTTGAAAAAATGTGATCGGCCCAAGGCCCGGCTGCCCCCCTGCTGCCGCAGCGCCTGCGGAAAGCCTAGAATATTCTTAATACACTCTTTTCTTTACAAGAGCAAGCTAATAAGAACATAAGGCTTCAATGGCCAGAATATTAAAAACATTCTAAGGCTTTGTCGACTCCAAAACACCCGATTTATAAGGGAAAATGGACAAAAATACTCACAAAACGGTGAAAATAAGAACATGTTAAGAAAATTTTTAGGCTTTAGATTTAAAAAGTTAAGAACATCCGAAGGCTTGTGCATGTTCTCAAATTTTATGCCCAGAAGCCCTATCGTGTCCTGTAAAAGCGCACAATTTTTACATAAATTAAAATCCTGGTAATTTATGCGAAATTTTATGACTCAATATTTCAATCTCAAAAAACCTATTAAATCATCTTGGGAGTTGAATATCTATTGATTGAACTGAGAATTTAAATCTTATTTCATTTATTTTAGGTGATAGGTTTTAAAGAATTTACTTGAAAAAGTTTGCCCCGGACACACTGTATACATATGTAGTTTAACAAACTGATATTATCCCGTAAAAATTATCGTATATTATATTATATACGTATTACTGTATTATACGGGTTATAATAGTGACTCCAGTCTACCCCAACTGCTGTCCAATCACAGAAAACAACACTAACCTTACAGTTCAAAACTAGAAACAGCGTAAAAGTTGTGTCAGTAGCTCCTCATTCCATCTTTGCAACTCAAGAATTACTTTATTACATGATAATAACAAATCCAACATGAATATTTTCAACAATCAAAAAGTAATGATTTTTCAAGATTCGCTTGTTACAAAAACAGAGAGTTGTCATACACAAGAAACATATGTACGAGCGAGAAATCATCATCAAAAAAAATGATTTTGTAATAAAAAGCATATCGAAGGGTTTGATTACTGTTAATTAGATGAGACGTGATAACTCTATTCCCAATAGGATCACTCAAATAATGAGCGTTTGAATATCAAATGCAATTATGGATAATGTTTTATTTCAATAGAAATGAACTGGCGGGTGATTGTACGCCCGCACACCCGAACCGCCAACTTTCTAATGTGATATCCATGGTGAAATTTTTTGAATGGAAGGTTCGTTAAAAGTACTGTCTGCGCAATTTTTGCTTTAAAATAAGGAACTATGCTCTACATGTTTTTTATAAAAACGTATGTATTTGCATCGTGTAGATTAGATCCTGGCTGGTAAATCTAAATTCAAGAATGACTGAATATGAATTATTTTGAAGGGAAAAAGTTTCCTGTTTCCAATGTTTTCAAATTAAAATCATTGAAAGTTATTTCCGCTTTCGAAGTTCCTATCTTAATCAAGACTAGCACTCAAGCTGTTTTTCTTTGAGGTTAACCTTGTCTACGAACAGAGCGTTGTGAAATTCACGCCCTACTTCTTTTTTCACTTCAATCAGTACACGTTTATTCTATCAAAACAAACTATATAAGAGCATAAGGCTTCAATGAAAAATATTAATTGTTCTTATAAGAAAAGTGTATAAATAAGAACAGGATAAAAACAATTTGAGCCTCAAAGTACCAAAAATAAGAACATAAATCCACTGGTTCTTCTATAAATTCGTACACGTTTTTTTATAAGAACAAACTATATAAGAACATAAAGCTTCGAGGGCTAATTTGCTAAGAAGAAATTAAGAACATTTTAAGGCTTTGAAGACCCTAGAACACCCAATTTCTTAGGGAAATGGACAAAAATACTCAAAAATGGCAAAAATAAGAACATGTTCAGAACATTTTTAGGCTTAAAACTCAAAAAGTTAAGAACATCAGACGTGTACCAGCCAGGGTCTTTGTAAAATCTAATCTAAACGATGCAAATAAGCAGTACAACACTGAAGAATATCACCAATATTCAATCATGGATCTACTTTAGGCGCACAAACTTTCGAGACGAAAATTCGCGAAATTCACGACATTTACTTTCGCGAATTTAAGGAAAAATATTTTTCGCGAGCATAAACTTTCGCGAATCAGGTCATAAAATTGAGAATTTTCACAAGAAATAATGGCTAAGAGGGACAAATCTTTCTTGGATTGGCTTGAAACATTTGTTCTTTGACTTATTAGTCTTTTAGCAGACTAAAAAGTGCCATAAAAGTTACATTTTATTCAAAGTTTGAAGTTTTACAGATTTTCTATTTTTTCAAGAATTTTTCGCGAGCATAAACTTACGCGAATGGCCCTTCCTAGAATTTTTAAAGATTTAATTTTACTTTCCTGAAAAGGGCCAAAATTCGCGAAAATCGCAAGAGTTTCTGTTCGCGAAAGTTTGTACGCCTAAAGTACTCTTTTTTATAAGAACAATTTTATAAGAACAATTTGAGGCTCAAAATCTCCAAAAAAAAAAAGAACAACTTAAGAACAATGCTGAGCCTGAAATTACTCAATTTCAAGCAATTTGGGTTCTAACTAGTGAAAATTGGGTATAACGCCTAAAATACCTCAATTACATCCTATAAGCAAGAACAGGATAAGAACAATTTGAGGCTCAAAGTGACAAGAAAAGCCGATCCTCAGCAAAATTATACTGGTTCTTAAGAAAAGTTTATCTTATAGAATTCGTGTTTGTAGTACCTGGTCACTGCAGCAATCAACTTTTAATGATTAAACACTATTTAGGAGGCCACCCCCCCCCCCAAAAAAAAAAAAAAAGAAATTGACAATCATGCATCCCTTTGAGAAAAGTCCAAATCACGTATCACGGCTCAAAAATCTTCCAAATCATGATTACGTTTTAACCTCGCATCACGCAATCACGAAGAAAAAATTACCAAATCACGTAATCACACTGCAAAAAAGTCCCTATCTCGTCATCACAAAACAACTTGGGGGCCTCATTTAGCAAATTAGAGATTATAAGTTTTACAAAAACAAAAAAAATGGAAAACAGTTCTTGAATAAATCTAAGATAAAGCATAATCGACTGTACTATAATATTACATAACCTGCTCCATACTTCAACTAGGCAATCAAGAACCATATGCCTGCTACATCAAAGATCATAAAAACAATATGACTCATAATCTCTAGTCAAACCTTTTTTCATATTCGTTGTAATTCGAATCTTTCAATAAAATATCTAACATCTAAGTCTAAGGCTCGTGGCTTAATATTGTCCAGAACTTAAAAGTATTATCCTAAGTTAATTTTAACTCCTTGACATTTAGTATTCAAGACAGCAGATTCGTTCCTCAAAAAGCTGTTGTCTTTAAAGAATCATTTGACTCATTCAACAAAAGGTTTCCAAAGATGTAAATATGAAACTTTACTGTTAAGATTATATAACTTTTGGTTACATTTACATCTACAGAAAAAAACTTCACGAATGAAAAAGAAAAACATTATGCTATATTTTCTTCAATTTCTTTTGACTGGGATAGTTATTTAATACAGCCTAGGAAGCTTGCAAAATTAATGATTCATGAACCTTTTTTTTTCATTAAAATTTCTACATCTATAAGAGATCCTACGTTTTTTTTTAACGTATAAGCCGAGTCAAGGGGATTCTCTCTGTGATTTGTTTCTTTGAGCAAAGACTCTTCAAAATATTGTAACGCCCCTAAGCCCTATCAAAACATCGCATTTGTTTTCGAGTTATTTCTATTGCGAAAAGAAGAGTTGCGAAATTAAAATGGTAATTTCTAGGAATTTCCAGAAATCAAATTTCACGTATCCGATAAAAACCTTATGCAGGGCCTGTAAAGGATACTCTAATGACTCTACCTTCGAATCGACTATTAGTATTTGGCTCAAAAATCAAATTTTTCTTCATTATGAGCTAATTAGCCTATATGAAATGGGCTAATTTGCTTATTCTAGGCTAATTAGGTGATATTCCGAGATGATAGGCTAATTTGAAGTTATTCCTGACTGCTAGAGTTGAAACTACTGGGTGGAAAATGAAGCCACTTATTTTCATCCATAACGTGTGAACTGCGTGGTTTTCACACAAACGCCAGATTGACAAATCTTAAGGTTTCACTTTTCTTGCTTGATAAGATTGAAGATTTCTTTCGAATCATTCGGGCTTTAAACTCAATGGTGTGACCGCTTACGTTATTAACGTTATTAAGTGATGTAAGGTTCCAAAGTTTTACGACAATGACCCATTTGTGTCCTAAAGCCATTTGATCGACATTAGCTCGCGAAGGCGTTATTGACAATTCGCAAACTGACCCTTTCTCTTGTTATTTTTAGACGTTTGGCGGAGATATAACCATAATTTGTTGTATTTTTTACACGATTCGAATATATTTTAAACAATAAAATTTAGTGCGTTATCAAAAATAAAAAATCTATTTACACTCTCTTAGTATTTACAATGTTTGAACGTAAAATTTGAAACATTTAAAACTAAAATGGAATCAACAATAATTCATTTGGTATGAAGTGATACCATTGTGGTCCAAAGAATCGGGTATACATTTCTTTACTATGTCTTCTATCGAATGGGGAAGAATTTCGTGTAAATCACTGCTGTTCACGTTCTTTCCACTGCAATAGTTTTCGAAGTCCCTTTTGTGTTGTAAAAATATGTAAACTCTGGGTCACCTGAAAGATGATGGGTCAAATCAAAAATTAAAAAGTTTTCCTTTTTTAGCCATCGAGTTTCTTTGTGTTATTTTACTATCCACCGACTTTTTCGACATCTTTTTTGTCTTTTGGAAAATGTATCAAAACTGGTAGTCCTTCATCATCGTCTGGTGTCTGATCAACGTTTTTACTACTTGTACGTACTATAGAAGCAGGGCTCTGAGTTCTTGGCTCTGGACCTTTAATTCGACTCGTAACCGGCGCCTCAGGACCCTCCAAAGGATCGTTTTCGTCAATTATTGCGCAAGGGTCATGATTTTCCCAACTCGTTAAAGGTCGTTCAAATTCTCGAGGAGTTCTTGTCGTTTGTCGTTCAACGAAAACATCATCATCGTTTTCGTTAAACAAGGAATTTCTCGTCATAAAGAAACTTCCGTCTAATGATTCAACGCCGTGACGTATGAATACTGATTGTGACGGTGTTATAGCGTATAAATTCTCCCGGGCCACATCTACGTCACCGTTTTCTGAATCTCTTGGTGTAGATGGTGTAACTCTACGCTTACGTCGACGAAGGCAATGTAAATGAGGCTTTACGTGTCTACCGACAATCTCCTTCTCGTACCGGTTGCAAATGCTTTCGAGAATTTTTGGGTAATTTGTGACGAATTCATCAACGTGCTTTGATAGCTCCTGATTGGTTTTCTGTTTTGAACATTCCAATAGGTACTCTGTGGAAGACGAAAAATAATAGATCCATTGATTATAAAGATTATTGAAGGAAAGCCCACTTGTCTTTCAAAAAATATGGTGTACTGTTCCTAGTCTCCAAGTAAGTTGAGTTGCAGTAAGTCAAGTCTGAATTAACTGTGGACCCTCTTGCCATGATGAAGGACTTAATCAAATTTCTGACAAACAAAAAAAAAACATTCTAAAACATGAGGTTTACTTTTACATTCGACCTAATCCGGGGGGAGGGACACTCAAGGTAAACGACTTAGTACGTGCGGCCCTTAAGGATCATTTTTCCAAGCCTTCCAAAACGAGAAAGAGTGCACGGGTGTAAAATTTTGGAAAATCTGACCTGGGCCTAGAACTCGAGGTTGAAATCAAATTAGTTTTAAAATGAGACTCAAAGATACTGAGGGCTAGTTTTAACTTACCGGGCACCACTCTATTTCTTCTGATTCTGATTTGATGAACAAAAAAACCAATACAGGATAAAACAGCTATAAGAATGAAGACCACGATGAGTGTTGTATGGAGTGGTTTGGAGTCTGGATCGAAGATAGATTTCACTTCGCCTGATCTGTCAATTATCTGTAACAGAAAATGAAGCTGGGTAAGAAAGTTATGTATGAAGGAAATCTTGGATAGAGTTTGGTATAAGTTTACTATTATAAACATCTAATTAGAGCTCGAATGGGAAATGATAGAAATTCGAATTACTGTAGCGAGAGTTCAATGTTTTATTGCTCGTTAACAGATGTGACAGTTTGCGGAGGAGCAGAAATGATTGTCTGAATAGATCTTTTTATCTTGAACTACCCCGTGCTATCTATCAAACCTTATCCGCCGCTGTTAGGCAGTGCTAAGAAAAGCGTAGCACTTTCAAAAAAGCTCTCATGAAATGATTTTGGTTTGTCGTGAATGAGAAACGGCCCCTGAGGGTTTATATTAAGCTCTGTGTATCTGACTCCTGTCATCTAAAAGCACTCTTTCAGCGGTATTAGACAAGATTTCCAAAGCAACAACTATGAAGAAGAGCTCTTAAATCAAGTTATTTGTATGATGACAATAACAATCAATTCTTTTAACGTATTTCTTGAAAGGAAATCTGCACAGATTTGTGATTTTTCCTCTTTGAAAAGAATAGGAAAAAGCATTGTAACAGATGCACGAATCCTATGAAATAGGCTAACTTACAGTAAGTGGTTTGGTCTGGTTAGAAATGATATTGAGGATTCGATCTTCATTGCTCTTGATGTAAACATCGACAGCGCTCGCCACATTCTCCAATGCACCTGCTAACACAAATCCGTACGCTTTTCGTGCCTGTAAAGAAGACAAAGATACTTCTATACTTTCTTTCTAAGAAAAATTGAGAAAGGTTCGAGTCCTCTAATCTTTCAAAATCCAAAACGCATAAAAAAACTTTTTGCTCGTTAGAATGTGATTTCCAAGCAGATTTTGATTGTTACTCAAGCTTCGATCTCATCCTTATCATATTCGACACGGCCCTTTAAGACAGAGCATGGTGACGGATAATCTGTTTTAAGATTATTTAAAATAGTCTGAAAAGTCTTGATGGGGGGCATTGGGTTTTCTAACTGACGGTATGTGCGTTGAAAAAATTGGCTTTTAGAATTGCACCCTTACAGTGCAGCAGAAAATCGGTGAAATTAGTACCCTTAATATGCATTTTTCTCATAATTTTAACTCTTATAGAACAAAAAAAAACAGAATTTTCAGGCGAAAATTGCAATTTTTCCCGGATTTGATGAAACTTTCACCCTTACAGTGCATTTTCAAAAGTCCACTCTTAGAGTGAATTTTTGATATCTTGAAAAACATACCCTTAGCCGCCACACGTACCCGTCGGTCAATTTGACTGATTGCCCCCTCCCCCCAAATAAAGTCAAAGCTTTCAATAAATTATGATATGCGCTTACATGTATAATTTCTTTAACATCAAATTCAGAGCTAGATGTAATTTCAGGGTATTCTGCTAGTGTATACACATCCATAAGCATTGCGTCGACATCACCATTCAATAAGGCCCTTTTCATCTCCTCGATCGATAGTTCTAGGAAAAAAGACGATAAATGATTAGCTGCGGATCTGAGCTTGACCTTTTCAAACTTTTGGTAGATAATCCATAGACTACACAATGGACACATCCATATGTTTTTAAGTCTCTCTTTGAAAAGGTTTTACGGTTGAAGCAAAGCAGGATCTGATAGCCTAATTCATTGCTAATTGAGGGCGGAAACATTCCATAAAGATGCAAAAGAAAGCCGACGTTATACCCCTTCCCACTGGAAAAATTGGTCAAAATATCGTCCCACGGTGGAAATTTATACTCCAATTTTTTCCCCACTGAAAATATTCGAATAAGCGAATCCTCACTGCAAAATATTATGCTATTTTCTCATCCCCACTGAATTTTCTAACTTTAACTAATTTAGATCCCCAGCCACAAAAACATGGAGATATCAATCCTATTGAATTTCAGTCCGTTATTTTTACAACCACTGGCTGAAACAAATCCTACCGGGTCTCTGAGGTATACAATAAATGAGATCTGGGTTACTACATTTTGAGAAGTTTGATAATGAAGAAAGGAAACCTACTAGGCACCGGTTCTGCATTACGACGAACTGCCGTATTTTCTTCAATGGAATCTTTCATTACGGCCACCTGGAAAGTAAGCAGTTAAACAAATTGAAAACATCTTCTATATACTAAAAGTCTAATTTTCTATGAGCCGTGGGGGAGCCATTATGGATTTTTGAGATGGGGGATTCGAGAGTTACGTGACCGATTTTGGTTGGTTGTTTGGTTGGATGGGTGGTTGAAAACGAAAGCGAAAGTGGTCAGGGAAAAGTGTGGAAATTAGCGTTTTTGTGAAGAAGTCGTTGCAGTGCAAATCTTTCGCAAATTTGAAAAACCACTTTCCCGTGGAAATAATTGACGTTTTTTGGTTTTTTGGGACCCTTGGGGCATAAGCTACCCGTTCGCCGCGAAAATTCCGAAATTCGCGAATTGACCGTTGACAACATTAGGGGTAAAGGGACCCAATGACGTCACAGATTTGGGAAAAACTTCAAAATGCGATATCTCGAGTTTGAAAAGGAGTTGGGAGGTCGGTGACCCCTCATTGGATCGAGAATTTTATGGAGAATAAGATGGGAGAGTTTATATGGCTTGAGTCTGACTTTAAAATTTGGCTGAATTTTTAGGCGTTTTCAGTTGATGACGTCATCAAAACAGGAAAAATGCGATATCTCGAGATTGGATAGGAGCTGGGAAGTCGTTGACCCCTTATTTGATCGAAAATTTAATGGATAATAAGTTGGAAGGGGTAATAGTTGGTATATAGAAACTTTCAAAAATAAATATATTTAAATTGAGGCTTTTTTGGTCCGATGACGTCATCAAAACCTTAAAAATACAATATCTCGAGTTTGAGAAGGATTTCAGTAATGATTGACCCCACATTAGATCGGAAATCATCAAGAGAATATTTTGGTTAAATGACAAATTGATTTCAGTGAAGTAAAAAGTTTATTACCCTTTCGATGACGTCACTTAGGGCCAAAATGACGTCACCAAACATAAAATATGCGATTTTTCAAGCTTCGATTATTGATAAGTGGTAATATTTCGTTTTTCGGCTTACAATATACAAATCAGATCTTTTTATACTCCCCCACCATCCAAAGGGCTTTTGATGTGTTCAACAACACTCTACTCGGCGGGTGCGACGCCGGGTGACGGCTAGTCTATATACTAAAAGTCTAATTCTCTATGAGCCGTGGGGGAGCCATTATGGATTTTTGAGATGGGGGTTCGAGAGTTACGTGACCGATTTTGGTTGGTTTTTTGGTTGGATGGATGGTTCAAAACGAAAGCGAAAGTGGCCAGGGGAAGAGTGTGGAAATTAGCGTTTTTGCGAAGAAGTCGTTGCAGTGCAAATCTTTCGCAAATTTAAAAACCCACTTTCCCGTGGAAATAATTGACGTTTTTGGGTTTTTTGGGACCCTTGGGGCATAAGCTACCCGTTGACCGCAAAAATTCCGAAATTCGCGAATTAACCGTTGACAACATTAGGGGTAAAGGGACAATGACGTCACAGATTTTGGAAAAACTTCACAATGCGATATCTCGAGTTTGAAAAGGAGTTGGGAGGTCGGTGACCCCTCATTGGATCGAGAATTCTATGGCGAATAAGATGGAAGGGGTTATAAGGCTTGAAAGTGAATTTGAAATTTGGCTTAAATTTTAGGCGTTTTCAGTTGATGACGTCATCAAAACATGAAAAATGCGATATCTCGAGATTGGAAACGGGTTGGGAGGTCGTTGACCCCTCATTGGATCGGAAATTTAATGAAGAATAAGTTGGGAGGGGTAAAAGTGGGTATATAGAAACTTTCAAAAGTAAATGTCCGATGACGTCATCAAAAGCTAAAAAATACAATATCTCGAATTTGATAAGGATTTAAGCAATGGATGACCCCTCATTGGATCGGAAATCATCGTGAGAATCTTTTGGCTATATGACAGATTGATTTCAGTGAAGTGAAAAGCTCATTACCCTTTCGGTGACGTCACAAAACATTAAATTTGCAATATCATTAGTTTACAACCATTTAAAGTGGAAATTTTTTGTTGTTTGGGTTTACAAATCAGATCTTTTGACCCTCCCCACCATCCAAAGGGATTATGATGCGTTCAGCTTATCTACTCCTCGGCGGGTGCGACGCCGGGTGACGGCTAGTCTATATTACTAAACGTAGAATGTGAGTGAGCCGTGAGGGGGCCATTATGGATTTTTGAGATGGGGGTTCGAGAGTTACGTGACCGATTTTTTGGTTGGATGGTTGGGTGGGTGGTTGAAAACGAAAGCGAAAGTGGTCAGGGGAAGAGTGTGGAAATTAGCGTTTTTGTGAAGAAGTCGTTGCAGTGCAAATCTTTCGCAAATTTAAAAACCCACTTTCCCGTGGAAATAATTGACGTTTTTTGGTTTTTTGGGACCCTTGGGGCATAAGCTACCCGTTGAACGCAAAAATTTCAAAATTCGCGAATTCATCGTTGAAAACATTAGGGGTAAAGGGACCCAATGACGTCACAGATTTGGGAAAAACTTCAAAATGCGATATCTCGAGTTTGAAAAGGAGTTGGGAGGTCGGTGACCCCTCATTGTATCGAGAATTTTATGGAGAATAAGATGAGAAAGGTTATAAGGCTTGAGTGTGACTTTAAAATTTGGCTGAATTTTTAGGCGTTTTTAGTTGATGACGTCATCAAAACAGGAAAAATCCAATATCTCGAGATTGGAAAGGAGTTAGGAGATGGTTGACCCATCATTTGATGGGAAATTTAATGGAGAATAAGCTGGGAGGGTAGGAGTTGGTATATAGAGACTTTCGAAAATAAATATATTCAAATTGAGGCATTTTGGGTCCGATGACGTCATCAAAACCTGAAAAATACAATAACTGGAGTTTGAGAAGGATTTCAGTAATGATTGACCCCTCATTGGATCGGAAATCATCAATAGAACCTTTTCAGTCAATGAAGAAATACTTTCAGTGAAGTGAAAAGTTTATTGCCCTTTCGATGACGTCACTTAAGGCCCAAATGACGTCACCAAACATTAAATATGCGATTTATCGAGTTTTGATCGGTCTCAAGTGGCAATTTTTCGTTCTTTGGGATTGATTCAGTCTATAGTTTCTCCTTTACTATCCAAAGGGCTTAGGATGCGTTCAGCTTATCTACTCCTCGGCGGGTGCGACGCCGGGTGACGGCTAGTCTATATACTAAAAGTCTAATTCGTATTGAGCTGTGGGGGGCCATTATGGATTTTTGAGATGGGGGTTCGAGAGTTACGTGACCGATTTTTTGGTTGGTTGGATGGATGGGTGGTGGAAAACGAAAGCGAAAGTGGTCAGGGGAAGAGTGTGAAAATTAGCGTTTTTTAAAGAAGTCGTTGCAGTGCAAATCTTTCGCAAATTTAAAAACCCACTTTCCCGTGGAAATAATTGACGTTTTTTGGTTTTTTGGGACCCTTGGGGCATAAGCTACCCGTTGACCGCAAAAATTTCAAAATTCGCGAATTGACCGTTGATAACATTAGGGGTAAAGGGACCCAATGACGTCACAGATTTGGGAAAAACTCGAAAATGCGATATCTCGAGTTTGAAAAGGAGTTGGGAGGTCAGTGACCTCTCATCGGATCGAGAATTTTATGGAGAATACGATGGAAGGGTTTATATGGCTTGAGTGTGACTTTAAAATTTGGCTGAATTTTTAGGCGTTTTCAGATGATGATGTCATCAAAACAGAAAAAATGCGATATCTCGAGATTGGAAAGGAGTTTGGAGGTCATTGACCCCTCAATGGATCGGGAATTGAATGGAGAATCAGTTGGGAGGGGTAAAAGTGGGTATATAGAAACTTTAGAAAATAAATATATTCAAATTGGGGCATTTTGGGTCCGATGACGTCATCAAAACCTAAAAAATACAATATCTCGAGTTTGAGAAGGATTTATGCAATGATTGACCCCTCATTGGACCGGAAATCATCAAGAGAATCGTTTGGATGAATAACAAATTGATTTCAGTGAAGTAAAAAGTTTATTACCCTTTCGATGACGTCACTTAGGGCCAAAATGACGTCACCAAACATGAAATATGCGGTTTTCCGAGTTTTGATCAGTGAAAAGTGGTAATATTTCGTTCTTTGGGCTTACAATATACAATTTTTACCCTCCCCCACCATCCAAAGGGCTTTTGATGTGTTCAACAACACTCTACTCGGCGGGTGCGACGCCGGGTGACGGCTAGTCTATATACTAAAAGTCTAATTCTCTATGAGCCGTGGGGGAGCCATTATGGATTTTTGAGATGGGGGTTCGAGAGTTACGTGACCGATTTTTTGGTTGGTTGGATGGATGGGTGGTGGAAAACGAAAGCGAAAGTGGTCAGGGGAAGAGTGTGAAAATTGGCGTTTTTGGGGAGAAGTCGTTGCAGTGCAAATCTTTCGCAAATTTAAAAACCCACTTTCCCGTGGAAATAATTGACGTTTTTTGGTTTTTTGGGACCCTTGGGGCATAAGCTACCCGTTGACCGCAAAAATTCCAAAATTCGCGAATTGACCGTTGACAACATTAGGGGTAAAGGGACCCAATGACGTCACAGATTTAGGAAAAACTTCAAAATGCGATATCTCGAGTTTGAAAAGGAGTTAGAAGGTCGGTGACCCCTCATTGGATCGAGAATTTTATGGAGAATAAGATGACAGGGTTTGTATGGCTTAGATATGACTTTGAAATTTGGCTGAATTTTTAGGCGTTTTCAGTTGATGACGTCATCAAAACAGGAAAAATGCGATATCTTGAGATTGGATAGGAGTTAGAAAATGGTTGACCCCTCATTGGATCGGAAATTTAATGGAGAATGGGTTGGAAGGGGTAAGCGTGGGTATATAGGAACTTTCGAAAATGAATTTAATCAAATTGGGCATTTTGGGTCCGATGACGTCATCAAAATTTAAAAAATACAATATCTCGAGTTTGAGAAGGATTTATGCAATGATTGACCCCTCATTGGATCGGAAATCATCAAGAGAATCTTTTGGATGAATGACAAATTGATTTCAGTGAAGTTAAAAGTTGATTACCCTTTCGATGACGTCACTTAGGGCCAAAATGACGTCACCAAACATGAAATATGCGGTTTTCCGAGTTTTGATCAGTGAAAAGTGGTAATATTTCGTTCTTTGGGTTTACAATATACAAATCAGATCTTTTTATACTCCCCCATCATCCAAAGGGCTTTTGATGTGTTCAACAACACTCTACTCGGCGGGTGCGACGCCGGGTGACGGCTAGTCTATATACTAAAAGTCTAATTTTCTATGAGCCGTGGGGTGGCCATTTTGGATTTTTGAGATGGGGGTTCGAGAGTTACGTGACCGACTTTTTGGTTAGATGGTTGGGTGGGTGGTCGAAAACGAAAGCGAAAGTGGTCAAGGGAAGAGTGTGAAAATTAGCGTTTTTTAAAGAAGTCGTTGCAGTGCAAATCTTTCGCAAATTTAAAAACCCACTTTCCCGTGGAAATAATTGACGTTTTTTGGTTTTTTGGGACCCTTGGGGCATAAGCTACCCATTGACCGCAAAAATTTCAAAATTCGCGAATCGACCGTTGATAACATTAGGGGTAAAGAGACCCAATGACGTCACAGATTTCGGAAAATCTTCAAAATGCGATATCTCGAGTTTGAAAAGGAGTTGGGAGGTCGTCGACCCCTCATTGGATCGAGAATTTTATGGAGAATAAGATGGGAGGGTTTATATGGCTTGAGTGTGACTTTAAAATTTGGCTGAATTTTTAGGCGTTTTCAGTTGATGACGTCATCAAAACAGGAAAAATGCTATATCTCGAGATTGGATAGGAGCTGGGAAGTCGTTGACCTCTCTTTGGATCGGAAATTTAATGAAGAATAAGTTGGGAGGGGTAAGAGTAGCTATATAGAAACTTCAAAATTAGAAATAGTCAAATTGAGGCTTTTTCGGTCCGATGACGTCATTAAAAACGGAAAAATATAATATCTCGAGTTTGAGAACGATTTAAGCAATGATTGACCCCTCATTGGATCGGAAATCATCAAGAGAATATTTTGGTTAAATGACAAATTGATTTCAGTGAAGTAAAAAGTTGATTACCCTTTCGATGACGTCACTTAGGGCCAAAATGACGTCACCAAACATAAAATATGCGATTTTTCAAGCTTCGATTATTGATAAGTGGTAATATTTCGTTTTTTCGGCTTACAATATACAAATCAGATCTTTTTATACTCCCCCACCATCCAAAGGGCTTTTGATGTGTTCAACAACACTCTACTCGGCGGGTGCGACGCCGGGTGACGGCTAGTACTATACTAAATGAGTTTATGAAAAATGTCTGTAACGCTAGCCCAGTAACATATGTTAAGGTTTCTAAAATTTGAACGCCGCGGCTGGAAAACCTATCCACCTTCGATACAAAAAGTCTCGCGCTAAGTTTGACAAGCGTAGAAAACTCGGGTTAGAGAAGACTCTACACTGCTATTTGTAAACGAAAAAAGTTCTGACGTCAATTTCATGAAAAAGTACTGCGACGTCACAAAGTTTCAAATAAAAAGGTGTGGCATTTTTGTTGCACGATTTCGAATTATTTTATATCAACACACGCAACAAAATCCAACATTGTTATTTGATGATTAAACTTCGTCTAACATTATTTAAAAAGGTTTCAATGTTGGTTGCATTGCATATGCGCCGGTCTTAAGCTGTCCTCATGTGAAGCCAACAAACGGGAAAATTTTGACTAATGTAGAAAGTTTAGAAGTATAATTTTTATTATTGTATTCGGGATTTTAAGCCAAAACGATGTCAGGAATTAACCCACATTATCGTATTTTAAAGGCTTTTGATGTGCAAGCAAAACCGTTAACCGGCGTTGGCGACGACGGGAACCGTCTAGTATAGTCGATTCAAACTTCAGTGGGTAAAAAGGTCAAAACAAATCTCAGTGCAGATTTTCTTTGGTAAGTTTCTACTATAGTGGTGGTAGTATCTCACGAATAATCTGAATTAAGAATTCGGGCGAGAATGCTGGAATTAGCTATTTTCTACTCTATTACCTCGGGCATTTCGATTTGAGAGGGCTACCAGGCTATATTCCCTACCTTACCACCTTACAAACTTATAACCTTCCTTATACCCTAAGCTCATCCTAAATTTTAAGTCTAAATTTGTAAAAACTCAGACTTAACCCTTTCAGTCCCAGAGTTTTCACAGCTACTTTCCCAGAGCCGTAAAACGAGTTTTTGAATGCATTTACTCATGCTTCAATATCTCTGGAATCACTAAACCTAGTCCTCTAAAGTTTTCGCCCTTTTTCACTTATAGTATGAGGATCATTTTGATAGAAAAACAATTGAAAAATGACGTCATCAGCGTGTCACGTGACCAGAGAGAGGCAAAAAAAAATTTGAAAACAGCATTTTTTTGCCATTCAATGGTAATTTTTTTTTATGAAAAAATGATTTAAACCCATTCATTCTTCTGATAAATGTTTAGCACAACAGTATCTACTAACTGAAAAAAGAATTATTTGATTAGCCCTCATAGAAAAATCATAATGATTGATAGAAGTTGTAAAAAATCCCATTTTCGGCCTTACAGATTTTGCTTGCAAAAATTTTTGTAAATACTTTTGTGAACAAAACTTTTTACTCGAACAAGCTTTTTTTACGCGGTTTTTTGCACACGACGCGCTATCTTATCTTCTTTGAAAGCTGTTTAAAGATATCTCTTTATTTCCCGCCAAAACATCACAATTTAAAAAATAAATCAGGGACCGCTATGCAGTCCTCTGGGAAAAAACGACGGGTCCAAAGGGACCGCAGTGCGGTCGCGTGGGACTGAAAGGGTTAAAACTTTACATTACTGAATTTGAAGTTAAACAACTTTAAAATCAATACAATTGTGGATTTTGTAATTGGAAGGAATGCTCCTTTTTCCCAACTATTATGACTAATTACTATGCATGTATGATAGGGTTATAAAAAAATCCGAACCTTAGTGCCATATAGCTTGACATCCTTTTGAATATTGAGAGACATAAGAGTAGTGACGAGTGATCCAACAATCAGTGAGTTCATGATAATACCGATTAATGACCAGACCATGGCCAGAACGCGTGATTGAATACGACGTGGGATGAAATCACCAAATCTAAAGAAATAAGACGGAGGTCGAAATCGCAATTCTAAACTCGAGCTACAATCAGTGCCATAACATATTGGTAATTTTGGCTATTTTACCATTTTTCGAAAATTGAAGTTCAAGCGAGAATGTCAATTTCGGGCCCTTCAACTTGGTTTCATCGAATATTTCGATCTAGGAGGGATTTATTGGTTTCTAGGCTATATTTCAAGCACTACTGGACCATTTTTGAACTTTTGAATCCTGAGATCCTATACCCCGGGGGTCCACTTAAAGCTTTTTGATAGACTGAAGTGGCCCGGTAGTATATGGTAATATGCTTTTGCTTAGGCGGACTGTAAAACATTCTAGAGTTATGACTGTAAAACAGTCCGCCAGATTTTAGTTGTTTTTGGAAGATAAAAACAGTATGAAGCAATGTTTCTATTTGAGAATAAGGGATTGCAAATCTGTTATTGATGTTTGTTTCTCATTTTTGACTATACCTTTCAACTCCGAGCAGTTTTTTTGTTATTTGGATTTTAGACATTCTTTTTCAAAATGGCAACTTCGTCAAATGCTCCTAGTCTACTTCATTGAACTCAGCGTCATCAAAAATCATCAAAAAGCAAAGTTCAGCCAGAAGTATACTCTAGTCTAGAGATCCTAAGGTCTTGAGTCTAGCGTTAAAAATAAGAGTTAAAACTCTACCCTTCCAACCTAATTTAGAGCGCTTCAAAATTGTTTGTGGTTATAAAATTTCGTTGGGAATTTCCCTTTTGTGCCAAGTATTTTGGCACTGATTGTAGTGATGAATCTGCTACTCGACTTGAGTCACTTATAATCCGTGTATACAGTATAATATGGATGCTGTTTGCTAATGCGATTATTGTTACGAGATAATGTCAGTTGGCTCAAACTTCAAATTATCCGTTCCATTATCCTGCGCTTTTTTTAACAATGTCCGAAATAGTCATCTAGCATGCTAGAAGACTACTCCACTATCATAGGACATTTCACAGTTGTAAAGCATAATGGGTAATATAAGGACCACTGCGCGCTAATGACGACTGGCTATTGGTCCAAAGATTTGAAAATTTTTGAAGATTATTGCGCCTAGCCATCAGAAAGCCGTTATGGAGGCGGAATCAGTCCTGATTACCCATGGTCCATTTCGATTGTGAAATGGCATATAAACCCACTAATTGATTAAGGGACTTACACAAACACGCTAAACTATATAAAAAAGATACATGGATCAGTCTCTTCGGACACGAAAAATACATACTCACCCTTGACTACCTTGAGTTACAAAAGCCCAATACCAGCCTTCAAAGATACCACGCAATGCACCGGTGGAAAAATCTCCCTCGTTATAAAGACGTGGGTTTTCCTATGGGGGAAAAATAACAATAGTGTAAAATCATTGAAAGTAAACGTAAAATTACTGAAAGTAAACGTAAGATTTCTGAAAGTAAACGTAAATTCATTGAAAATAAACGTAAAATTACTGAAAGTTACTGAAAGTAAACGTAAAATTACTGAAAGTAAGCGTAAAATTTATGAAAATAAACATGAAATTACTGAAAGTAAACGTAAAATTACTGAAAATTACTGAAAATAAGCGTAAAATTACTAAAAGTAAACGTAAAATTTCTGAACGTAAACGTACCATTATCCAAACCAAGAATCCAACAATGACCATAAATAAGAAATTTAACAAAAAGATGGGCCATATTTTCAACATATCTCCAATCAGTGTTTCGATCATGTCATTTATAGTCATAACCTTGACGACGACTGCGATTCCAGGGTGATGTACCAATGAAATAAATTTGTACCCTGGAAAAAAGGTTGCTTAGTTTATTTCTGATGCGGCGTTTGGACTACACGTTTTTTATATAAGAACAAACTATATAAAAACATAAGGCTTCCATGGCCAAAATGCTAAGAACAATGGTAAGAACAAGCTAAGAGCATTTTAAGGCTTTGTGAGCTCTAAAACACCCCGCGTTTTGTTTCCACGTCTAAATTGCAACGTGTATTCATGTTCATAGCGTATTGTAGTGGGTAAGTAAATTTCTCAATCAACTACCGTCGTTTTTTATAAGATTCCTATTTCCGCACAAAGATTCCTTTGCCACTTTACTAGCAGAAAAAGACCAGGATTTGGGCAGTTGAAAAATGGTGAGTAAACAAAAGATTTTCCGTACCATTAGAAACAAACTTTTTCCAATCTACAATCCTGGACAGAACTGTTTGTCCACCCCCCTCCCCCCAATATCAGTGTTGATGTTGAGTCTTGTGAAGGTGCAAAAATTCAACTCCAACATTGATTTTGGGGGGAGAGGGGGACTTTGTCGGTAGAAATAAGTTATTGGACATCAGTTTTGACCACGATTGTAATGCCGGTTACACCCCAGGAAAATAGCGGAAAGATTCCGGAAAAGTGCAGAAATGGGAAACTTATAAAAACTATGAGACAAACGCTTTATTAATTCATGTACCCACAGTTAATCAACTTAAAATTCTAAAAGCAAATGTTTTTACAAAATTCTGATGTTTGATGATTACCTACTCTTTAGTGTTATATATTCTCAGTTTGGAATTGATACAAGAGAGAATTGTGAGTTAAAAGTAAAACCTACCCATGAATTCAGACATTTGATCATGTGCTGCTACCGGAAAAGTGAGTTCTGTATACTGGTCTATATCTTGAATAGCTTCTTTTGCAGTGGCCTTCTGTGCTAAACCTCCTCGGCCAGTTTTCTCCTTATCTAGTATACTATCTAATGCATTTTGAGGGCGAGTACATTGTCCACAGGCAGCTTGTACCATCTCGTTTAGAACTTTCGGGAAGAGACCGTTTAATTCACCATCGGTATCGCGGTATAAGTAAGGCTTGAGGACAAAATAATTGGTGGAGATGAGTTCAGGACATCGACAGGTTTCTAAAATGTTAATTGATTTTGTGTTCATAAAGGGGACTATTTGGAAAATAATGAAATTTCAGTTATGCCTATTGGATTTTTTAGCTCTAATTAAAAGAAATCTACCTCTAGGGCAAGAACTTTTCCATCGGCATTTAGCTCCTTATCATCACCTAGCTAAGTCTAAGTGGCTACTATTAGGCTGCAAATAAACGCCCCGCTTGTTAATTTTTCGGAGATTTTCCAACCCCCCGGACCTTATTAGGACCCCCCTCCCCGTTTTTTAATTTTTAAGAATATTACCTTATTTAAGTATAATTTCCAACCCCCCCTGCAACAGTTTAATCAAGATAAAATTACAAACATAATGCTTAGCATACCTGCAGTAACTGAAGTAGACACTCCTTCACCGTACTGGTTGACTGCTTGTATTGTAAGTCTGTATTCGTTAAAAGTTTGTAATCCATCAATAGTTGCCTCTGTTAAGGATCCATGTACTGAGATAACATTATGTACAATTGCAAGGTCATGATTGACATTCGCTTTTGACAGTGATTCTGCAGTGATTTTGTATGTCAGTAATGTTCCGTGTATTTTGTTTTGTGGTGGGTGATCCCATGTGATGGTAAGGCTGTCATGTGTTTTTTCTGTTTTTACTTGAACGTTTAATGGAGGTGAAGTGGGAGCTGAAAATTGGAAAAAGGGAATAAATAATTTATCACATTGAGATCATAACTTGAGATAATCTCTTCGTATCCATAGCCAATTGCATCTCTTTTTGATTTTACAGATGGAGGTTCGTACCGCCATGAGCAATATAGGAATCATCAAAACAGCAAATTTGGGATAGTACAAGTTTAAAGTTCGTGAGGAAAAGATTCACAGAGCATAAGGATCTTTTGGTTGCAGATAGAGATGATTGAATTTTCAATCCAAAAAATAGCTCAGTTCAAAGATATTTAACGTCATTCGACCCTTATTACACAAACAATTCTTGTGATAAAAATTGTCAAGGAGAGGGTCATGTATCAAAGATTTTTGAACAATTGAACATTCATTGTCAAGCCAAATGCTTGGAATACTTTTTAATTTCACATACAATCCTTAGATTAGGCTAACAAAAGACTTTTTAAACATTTCTAGATTAACTTGCCGCTGTCGAGAGTATATACTGTCAGCCTCTCGCATGGTCCATTACCAACTGCGTTATAAGCACAAACTTCTAATGTATATTTCATGCTCGGTAACATGTCATCAAATGCATATGATGTAGTTATAAAATCAACAGTTGTTGTGCTAGTCAAAACTCCATGCGAATAGCTGCTGATTTTGTATCCTAAAGGTACTCCGTTCATGTATTGTGTAGGTACACCGTCCCATTGAAGATCAAGAGAGAACGCGGTTCTATCGATAATCTGCATGTTAGTCGGTGGAGCGCTTGGAACTAAAAATCAAAGGACATTTAAACAAGTTTTGAGTTAAGTTTTTCATCCTCGGTAGATCGTAGATCTGTAAATCGTTGGCATTACGGGTTTTATTAGAAGCCAATTTGATACAATAGAAAAAAAGCTTGATTTTGTCCTGAAAAAAGGTGGAAAAAAGTGCATACCGGATTTTCTAGTGCTAGTATCAAACGATTATTCTCGGACACGTTTATAAGCGTCCGAATATTTATACTTGAATGTACACTTACTTGTTTCGAATGTAGTACCATGCACTAGATCTGAAGCTGCTCCATTTCCATCACTCGTGTACGCCATTACACGTACACTATATCCAGTTCCTGAATAGTGGTCAAAAGATGAGATTAGAATTTCCTTCTGTAAGGCAGAAATGTCAATCAACACGTTTAAATATGGAGATTATTCAAATATCCACATCCCCTATCAAATTTAAACTTACTAATTAAAAAATGCTAGAAGAGACAACGAATAGAAAATAGAAAATTTAAAGACATCATAAACAAGCTGTGAGATAAACTCAGAAGGTCTAACAAAGATTTTTTAATCTTTATAAACGGTCTTTGAGTGTATCATTTCGGAAAATGCTAGGGCTTGGTCCGCAATCTTGCTCCAAGGGAAATTTCACTTTCTTTGGAAGGCCTTGTGTGGCTGTAGGCGGCGCTGGAAGTCTATCCACTTTTCTAGTTGCGCTAGACCAAGGAATTCGAATGCTGAGGTGGAGCGCCACTCCTATTCTCAGCTCTCAGCAGCCTACCGCCTAGATCAGTTTATCCAATCTAAGCTACCCATACTGAGTTGGCGGTGATAAGCTTTTTGATTGTAAGGCGAATGCTCTACCGACTAAGCTACCCGGCCACATGGTTTAAAAAAGATCTTTCACCATTGAATTTGAAGCCCCGAAGCAGGTAGAGAGGAATCTTGAACTTTTTCTCAAGCAAGAAAAAGTGAAGCCTTAAAATTTAAGTCCACACTTAGAAATATTGTTTTAAAAATCACACGGGTCACGTGTTCTGGATAAGAAATAAGTAGCTTCATTCCCTATCCAGGAGTTTCGGATCTAGCCACTTCGGGGCTTTGAAATCAATGTCTTTCACTCACCTGGCCTCAAGTTTCTTAAGACAGCATTATTCTGGTCAGTGCCAATGGATTTATATTTTTGGCTTGTCAATAATTTTTCACGATACAATACCACATAACCAATGATACCAGGATTTGACATCAAACTCCACTCAATAAGAAGCTCTCTAGAGGATTGAGGCAGCGCTGTGATTGAGCTGGGACCAGAATTTAATACTAAACAAGATAAAAACAACACGATTATTATTTTTAGTTTTAGGGTTCGAATGGTTCAAGGGGTTCAATGGGTATTAAAATATAATACAAAACCGATTTTGCAAATCAAAGTTAATACATTCAATTCTCTCTAATTCGAACCTCTTATCATTCGAATTTTTCTGTAATTCGAATTTAACCATCGGTCCCTTAAGCTGGAAAATCGCACAAAATCCTCTCTTTAATTCGAATCTTTCTCTAATTCGAAAAAAATTCTTGGTCCCTTGAAAATTGTATTAGAGTGAGCCAACTGTAGCTGAATTTGAATTTCGCTAATTCGGATCTTTATAGAATTCGAACTAATTCTCGAAAAATCCTCGTAAAATATTGTCGAAAAGCTTCAACTTTGCGAATTTATAGATATAATATTTTTTTACAAGCACTTTCCTTTGTGAAAAGAAAAGCTTTTTACTAAGAAGTTATTAACGATCATCCAAATGAAACTGTCGACGAAATTATACAGTATGAAAAACTTTTTGAATGTTGCTTTTCTACCTACCTTTTGGTCCAATTTCATACTGCACGTTAGACGGTAGAAGATCTAATTTCCCGATCGAATTATCCACATCTATACTATCTTGAAGTAATACGAATTGATACGAATCGAACCCCGAATAATGGATGGTAAAATTCGCAACAACGCTGCCGTACCTAGGGAAATAACCGTATAGTGTCGTTTTGCACAAGATTCCCATTCCCACACGATTCTCGTCATTTTTCTGGGATTTTCCGTTATTTATCCCGGGATAGCCGGCATTAGATTCTTCTAAAGGTACGGAAAGTCTTGTGTTTACTCACGAAATTACCTAACTTTCCGAAGCTCATTTCTCAACTACCCGGAGTTCTAGTTTTTTTCCGGTAGAAAAGTGGCAGAGGAATCTTTGTGCGGGAATCTTTTACAAAACGACGGTAGTGGATAAATTTAAACAGCTTCATGGTGTCTAAGTATTCTTAAATCAAAGTTTTAGATATTGGATTACTGAAAAATTTCGAATGCCATAAAGGCTTTATCAGAACATAGTGCATATTAGAGAACCCTGGTCTGGAAGCCTTTTGATTCTTTCTTGTAAAAGGCCTTTTCAAAAATTACTCTGATTGCAACAAATGCCTCGTTTTGAAGCCAAAATTAACGCGGTTATATCCTTTGCGACTACAAGTGTTACCTTTTGAATAGAGTGAATTTCTTATGAACTCCTCTGGAAACAAATTACAATGAATAGCAATATTTTGGTAAAACGAGGTAAGCGTTGCTCGTGAGGTAATTTTTTAAAAGATTTATAAGCTTCCGGACCATGTTTTTTATACGGACTATGATCATATGGTCATCAAAAATCATGAAAAACTATCGATATGATTATAAAAATCCAATATAATTTTTTCTTAGGGAACTTAATATGTGAATATTAACGTAGCAAACAAACGGCTAGTAGTTTCATACGTAAATTATTCACAAATCTCTAGATAATGGATACACAATGATAAAGTGATCACCATTTACTTACCAAAGTTCGTGAAGTAAGCAATCATTGTATTCATAACTCATAGCGTCACTGTAGAGCTCCGAGATTTGTTTACACAGATTCTCCCGGTATGCGATGAATTCTGCACTCGTTCGGTCACTCATATTTGGGTCATATTCACTGTCAAATCTAAGCACCAAGTTCGCCCAAACAGCTGTAAAACAAATAAGTTTTACGGTCGAAAAATCCAGAAAACAAGAAAGTTATTTGAATAAAGATACGAAAACTTGGTTGCTTAGTATTGAATACTTTCTAGCAAGCGCAAATGCAATAGCGAGTTCAGTAATACTTATTGTTACCGGGTGGATGTTAAAAGCAAAGGCCATCAAAATCACATTTCTTGGAGAAAAAGTTTTCATTGAGGGGAAAGAGTGAGATGTAGAAAAGTCTTTGCTCATTAATTAAATATTTGTAGAGAAAATGGATTTGAATTTCTTGCGCAGTTATGAAAAACGCTCTTGTATGATTTTAGTTGCTCCTAACTCCTAACCCCTCTTGTCTTTGATACTAGAAGCTCTCACCCAATGGTATTTTAAAGGCATAACCAGATAAAAGTAACACTTAGCTCAATTATTCCTTCCATGGTCCTTAGTAAGACCAAAAGTTTCCAAGAAGAAACGGAAAATAACTAGCCTAAATATTCTGACTTTGAAAAACAAGTAGCCAGTAAAATTTGAAGGTTCTGCTAAGGTCTATGGAAGGAATCTTTTGGTTGAATTTAACTTTTTTATCTGGTTATCCCTTTCAATCAAATCTTACGTGGACATGTATGAGTGTTACATTCAAATTCTTCTTCACCATTCCCAATACAATCTCTTCTACCACCATACATACCATGTTTACATTGCCTCGTTCTCATGCCAGTACCATTACCGCATGCTTTGTTACAAAATGACCAATCAGACCATTCTAACCAAACTGCATCCACTGAAATAGAATTGGGCGTCAGTTAATTTTATCTATATGTCAAATTCAGAAATAAAATAGAGAGAAACTTGGCGAGTTTCGTAGTTTATACAATTCAGGATTTAGATAAATAGAAAAGGCCGTCTCCGTCGCAGAAAAATACTGATACATAAACTTACTAATGTTAGGGGCTGAACCACAAGTTTGAATATGGGGAGGTTAAGCAAAAACTTTCCTTTCTTTTTACCAGTGATTGAATGGTTGCTCAGTTAGACGACGCTATCTTCTGGGATAGTAAACGCGAGAAAATATATGTGGGGGACGTTTACAGCCGTAAAGGGTGGTAGACGGAAAAAACAAAGCGTCGTTAGAGTTAGGTCTCCTAAATTATTCCCTTTTGGTGACATAGTGTAGTCGAGATGATCGTATAATTCTGAGTAAAAAAACTAGAAAGCCGAGTTCAATTATTACACAAACCTGGACAGAAATGATTATTACACGTATCATCTTCTTCTACAGATCCAATACAACCATTGCCACCGTATCGTGGAGTTGGGTTATTGCACTGGCGTGAGCGGTGTGTGGTGCCACCGCCACATGTGACGTCACATGGTGACCATGACGACCACTCGGAAAAGCCGCCATGCACTGTAAGTTAAGTAAAAGGTTTATCGTTGTTTTGGAAGTAAAATAAAAGTCTCTCGCGTTTTAAAAGTGTGAATATAATCAATCTTTGAATCTAACCGTGACAACCTTGAAACCAAGCACCTGTGTTCTTAGGAAATCGACTGAAATTGTAAATCATTGTAGCGAGAGCTGCAGTCCAATACATTTGAACGAGGTCGTTTTTTCCATCAGAAACATTGATTAGATCAGGTAGGTCTATGTGATACTTATATTGTGAGTATTCTATTGGCTGATGTGGGGAATTACGTCATTTCTAACCAATAGGAAAGCTTTGTTTCACTTACTAGGACATCGTTCCGTTCCACAATTATTAATTTCTTCACTATCTCCATCACATTGTAATCCTAAACATTCTCTCGTTCTTCGTTTCACACCTTCACACGTTTGTGAACAGTGTGACCATGGCGCCCAATCTGCATATCCAAGGTCAGCTGTATCAAAGAAAAAAAGACATGCAACCATTTTTTAGGTACAAGTTTTTTATAAGAATAACGCTTATAAGCATATGAAGGCTCAGCTTTGTAGGATTCCCAAGCATAACATAAACATATGTGTCAGCCTGAAATATTTTTCAAATTGTTATTTTGAGAACTTAAGCATACACGAGCCTGACCAAGGGGCATACACTTGCTTCTAAAAAAAAAACATGTAACATTCTATTTCCCGAACTAAGATAGATTCCACTGCCAATATGGAGAAAAACCAAAACTTAGACTCTGGGTACTTGGAAATAAGTTAAGCAGTTTCCTCGCTAAAAAAAAGATTTTCCGTTCCTTTAGAAAATAACCCTTTCTTATCTTATGCTTGCTAGCCCGGGAAAAATAGCCGAAATATTCTGGATTTCAGTGGAATCTTAGTCCAGGAAGTGAAACCTTACTCCCAAATGACAGTTTTCAAAAAAAAGCTGCCTTGTTTTCTTTGGACACTCGATTAAAAGAAATTTAGGTAGAAGATTGATTTTATTGATAACTGACTTTATGAAGCCGTTTTAAAGGATATTGTCCGTCTAAGCTAACAGAGTTTTGCTTACCCCTGTTCATGCAATGGCAAAAGCGGCGCTGTTGAGCCATCGGTGCCACTTCACACGACACTTCGTCTGGTACATTCGAATATCCATAACAATGGCTTTGTTGATCGCAATGAGGAGAGTAAGGTTTATTCCACGTTGGTTGTTTGGTGCTCATCTTGTAGTTTGGTAAAACGCTTTGAAATATAGTCGGTGAATTCCCCGTTTTTATTTCAGTTGAACAGACCATACCTAAAGAAACATTGATGTGATGAATGTTAGCTTACCCAGCTGGCACACAACGCGTTTTTTCGACGTTTTCAACGTTTTGTTTATCTAGCGTTCATAACGTCTATATAAGGTTAGATGAACGTTGAAACAACGTTGTGTGTCAGCTGGGTTAAAGATAACCGGATATTAACATAATTCCAAGACACTTGCGACGATGTTCGTCTCTGTCTTTTCAGGATAGAGATTGATTTCACCATTTCTAATGTAAGAATGACCCAGAAGTCTCAAAGATGAGGGATTTACGTCAAATAAAGGGAGTTTGATTGGTTTATTTGTGATCCTTTTGACCAATCAAATTGCAAGTGACATTGTCATCTTTACAAAGCTCTTGCAATTCATTGGCTAATCCAAAATAAGTATTTTTACCTCTTGAAGAGCAGAAAGTATCACATGATTCTCCTTGACCACCCATGTAATATCCACTCTCAAAGCAATTACTTATATCTAGACATTGTGTTGTCTCATAAGTCGCCACGAGATCTGTACCACAAGTTTTCGCCACCTCGTCTCTTGTTGTGGAATAACACGACCTGGAGCGATGTAAGGTCTGGACCTCACATGAGGGAGTACAGATCGGCCAGGTGGTCCACGAACCAACGTTTGCTAAATCTATTAAAGAAAAATTAGTCTATTTCTATTTGGTTGAGTTGCAGGAGGCTTTGACGCCTTTTTTTTGCAACTATAGACGCTTTCAATGAGCACCCCGTTAGCACCTTGGGCTGACTACCCAATTCCCCTCACATGGCATAGGTTGACCCGGGCGAAGGTTCATTGACTTGTCAAGTGAACCGCTGCGAGTGGGAATCGAACCTCAGTCGCCTGTGCAGCAACCAAGGTCAATGACCACTATACCACAGTCAATCTTTTCTTGAGATTGTAAGATATGAAATGTGATTCTGTTGACCTGTGCTTCTGACCTTCAGTTATCCTGGACTGGTTGTTTAAAGATTTTATGGGCTTTTTAATTTGTCAAGGATTTGATATTTTACTCAGAGCCGTAGAGGGAAATTGCTCAAGAAACTGAAATAGATATGAAATACCTGTAACAGGGCCGGTGTAGGGCTCCTCCGTTGTCGTAGTGGTGGTGGTTGCCGTTGGAGTAGTGGTGGTTGTAGGTTTTTCCGTGGTAGTCGTAGTTTTTTCTGTTGTGGTCGTAGGTTTTTCCGTGGTGGTCGTAGGTTTTTGTGTGGTGGTCGTAGGATTTTCCGTGGTAGTCGTTAGTTTTTCCGTGGTGGTCGTAGGTTTTTGTGTGGTGGTCGTAGAATTTTTCGTGGTGGTCGTTGTTGTTGACGTAGTTGAAATTGAAGTACTTTCGATGTTTGTTGTAAAGCTACTACTTGGAGAAATAGATGACCCTTGTACTGTTGTAGTGTGGTTCTGCTGATTATGGTTGATTGAGCTGTTGGTTCCATTCAATGTTTCCCCGATCCATACCGTAGCATTGGAATAAGCGACAGATTGTGTTGCATTTAGGTCTGTAAGCCATTCTGTAGTATTTGGATAAGCGACAGATTGTGTTGCATTTAGGTCTGTGAGCCATTCTGTAGTATTGGAATAAGCGACAGATTGTGTTGCATTTAGGTCTGTGAGCCATTCTGTAGTATTTGGATAAGCAATAGATTGTGTTGCATTTAGGTCTGTAAGCCATTCTGTAGTATTTGGATAAGCGACAGATTGTGTTGCATTTAGGTCTGTAAGCCATTCTGTAGTATTTGGATAAGCAATAGATTGTGTTGCATTTAGGTCTGCGATCCATTCTGTAGCATTGGAATAAGCAATGGATTGTGTTGCATTTAGGTCTGTAAGCCATTCTGTAGCATTGGAATAAGCAATGGATTGTGTTGCATTTAGGTCTGTAAGCCATTCTGTAGTATTTGGATAAGCGACAGATTGTGTTGCATTTAGGTCTGTAAGCCATTCTGTAGTATTTGGATAAGCGACAGATTGTGTTGCATTTAGGTCTGTAAGCCATTCTGTAGTATTTGGATAAGCAATAGATTGTGTTGCATTTAGGTCTGTGAGCCATTCTGTAGTATTTGGATAAGCAATAGATT